>NC_057797.1:654307018-654514244 GCF_018294505.1 Triticum aestivum
GAGGTGGCTTGTCGTGTCTCGTCACTTGTTTTCCGTTATGCCGACCCACCCCGCGTCGACAAGACAAAGTAGTCTATATGCAGATACCTCGGCCAAATTACGTTTTCTTTGGTAAAAGGACAGCTAGCTAGCAGTAATTTTACGTGGGTTCTAAGCATCGCATGGGCACCGGTCACCAGCCGGTCGATCGATCGCTCTCTGGGATCCCATGCTATGCTAGCTTTTCTGCAGAACCTCACCTGCACGTCGTCCGTTAGGGCGTCGCTTTTGGACGAGAAAGGGCCGAGGTGACTCGATCGAGTCACTACGTGCTTGCTTGTTGTTGTTGCTTTTGCACTTGCCTGATTTGTCTCCTCGATCGTTACGTCTTGCTGCATCGGTCGACAGATTGTTACACGAGAGCTTCTTAATTATGCTCCATTGCATTCTATGATGCATCTCGTTTGGTTTGACTATAGGAGCATGTCATATTAATCCTTGAAGAATGATGGGGTTTAGGTGTAGGTGTAGCCGCTTAGGAATGGAATTACTAGCTATGGAGGACTGACAGGCAGACAATCGAGAAGAAGTAACTAGGGCTAGCGACCGCGCGTAGGCCAGAAGATGCGAGGGAGTCACGACTATGGTGGTTGACAGTGAGTTATATATATGCACTACTTATTAAAACTTCTTTGAAAAACTTATTCCCATTTCATCAGTCAGCCCAGCCATGTATAGACTCTCTCTCCGGATAGAAATGGCGCCAGCCGACACTGGAATAAACCCCTGAGCTCTAAAACCTTATAAAACCCCACGAATCAACAAAAATCATCCAAAAGCTTGGCACGACGGGGACTGGGGGACACATGAGCAATTAACATACTCGTACCCCAACCGTAATGTCCGAAGAAAAATGACGATCGTGCATCCTAATCATCGATCAGGGGTCACAATTATTCAGTGCTCCTTCGATGAGGACACGCGAGGCAAACAAATCCCGCTTTAGGCGACGCGCACACTCATGCTTTGGTGCCTAACCACCATTATTTCGAAAACCACACTCATGCAAGTGCACACACACGAGCTCTCGGGAGAAAGGAGGAGAAAAAGGAAGGAGAAAGAGGCAACCACCGGCCCGGCTACTTGAAGACGTGCTACCTGAAGACGACGCGCACCCACAAAAAGACGAGGCGAACAAAAGCTACTATGCCACCAAGGTGTGGTAGCAGCGGCATGTAGCGCTTGTTGCTTAGCCTCCAAACATGTCGACGTCCGTGGCACTTTCGGACTCGAGCCTCGGTCCTGTCGATTCCATGTCCATCGGTGGCCTGGCCGCTCCCAACAACGGCAGCGCAACAAGAAGAGGTCCGCCGACGATGCAAACAATGGACGACGACGACGGCGACGTCACGGGGACGCAGCCATTTCGCTTGCCATTAGATTAGGATGCATCATCTTTGGACTGATGGTGCGCATGCATGCATGCATTGCATGCATTTCCATGGGCGGGGATGACACTGACGAGTGACGAGTATGATATGCAACTATGCACTCGTGATAAGTTTTCTTCACCTTTTCCTGCCTGGTGGAGTAGGATACCGTCGTTGTTGATGCATGGTTAGGTCAGGGCCGGTAACTTGGCAAGCAAAAAAAGGCCGTGGGTACATGGTTACTCATCAAATCGGTTAAGCTCCCTTTACTGAGTGCCACCGAATTGCCAGTGCTTCCCACGGTCATGGTCAGAGAGCCAGTTTTGGTACATGGCACTATCGCAGACGCAGAGCACCCATGTGTAGGTTTGGCGATTTGCCACAAGTCTAGCTTAAACGTGTAAAGCTGGTGCACGATAAAAAAAAACTAGCAACTGTCAGGGAGCTCAGACCAGCTCGTTTCCGATGCGTGTAGACGAAGAGTGCTCCGGGGTCTGTGCTCGATCTGCATCGCTGCATAAATGAACATGGGTAACATTTAGGGAGGAAGCTGTGAGAGTTGAGACTTTCGGAGGGCAGTGAGCGAGGTAAGGAAGAAGGGTAGGTCGGGGATTGAAGACGAGACGCAGCAAAAGTTCATCGGTTGTTGCATACAGAACCTTGTGGTTGTGGACTCGGCAACTGTTGCACAATGAATCCTATACTAAACTGTAGGAGTGCATTATGGCTACTCGTGTAGTCGTGTAATTAAGCATTTGTCGAAAGCATTCCGAGTTCCTTCTTTCACAAGCAGGGCGCGGTTTCAGGTTCACCCTATGGATCCATGGACCATGCATCGGCCTAGTACACAAATCTGCGCCGGAGTACCGGGTCTAGGAAGAGCAAGGGACTAGTGTAGCTGTGGTACAAAATGGCAGGACCGAGGCAGCGTGATGATGGATGATGGGTGCTGAGGCTGAGCAAAGACCCTGGATCTCGGCGGAGTATCATTTCATTTGCCATCCGGAGCTTTCAATACCGAGAGCAACCCAGCTAGGCCAAGTAGTTGGAGTCCTGGAGATATTGGAGCTCTTGTTTCTTCAGTAAAGACTCGGCAAATTCAGCGACAGACAAGAAGAAAAACGTGTAGTACATGTCACAATCAGTCAGTGATATCATTTTGATGCCATGGACTTTGTGTCATCGCAGGTCAAAAGATAGTTTTCTTCATCTCATCAGTGGATCAATCGCAATCTACTGACGCCGAAGCACAAGAAGTCCAGAACGACGACACCCGTTTCATCGCCAAACAACATGCGTATACTGTTGGCCTGCTTTAATCAGCTGCACTCTGTTGAGTAATCAGCACGCTGCCAGGGTATTTATTTATGATAACCAGACTATCGGTGGCTTAACAGGGCCCAACATTGATTGCTCAAGCTCATCTCAAGAATCTGGCCTGCCTGCCTGCCACTGAGGACCATAGTTTATGTCACATCATCATCGCTTTGATTTCCTACTAGTCACAGTTCTGAATCAAAGAGTCTGAGAGCAATTGATGAGACTGAGACTGGAACAGAATACCAAGACTGCATACTGGCAAATTGTTGAGAAATGATTGTGCTACTTGACAAATAGATTGCCATCGAGCTAAACCGTTTATCACTTCATTTTCCTATCACACGCGGTTGGTGTGCTGATTCAGACGAATGCGAAGTGGAGATACAGAGTTCACTACAGCTACCACCATCTTGCTTGGAAGTTGTCACTGGCAATAAATACCAGCAGCAGCTAACGCTTCAAGGAGTAGCTCTTTCCTGTGAACGCGTTGAACTTCGGCTCTTCCTTCTTCGGAGGCTCACTCCCTTTAGCAGGCTCCTGTTGGCAGCAATTGAATAGAAATCAGCAACTACGATTATGTTAAATATCGTGTCTTCTTACAGAAATGTCATACAGAACTGGTTAGCTTTAAATGAAAATTTTAGTTTTTGCACATAAATGATTCTGAAATCATTTCAGCATCCGGAATTTGTCTCCGTATACACTGAACTTGAAAGGTTTAACTTGCTAAAGTAAAAATTCAGTAGAGAAAAAGAGCATATGAACAATTTTTAAAATAGCAGAAACTACCTTCTGTGCTTCTGCTTCTTTCTTGCTGCTTGCACTTGAACCAAACACAAGCTTTCCTGTTTTCTGGCGCGTGGATGTGCTGGCTCCTGAAGGTGATGCAGTTTGCTGATTTGCCCTTTTGTTTGAGTCTGAAGGCGCAGAACGTGCAGCCGCAGTGGCCGAAGAAGCTCCAGGTGCTGGTTGTTTTGGGCCCTTACCATCCAACCGTTTTCCTGAACCAGTGAATGGTTTGAACTTTGGTTCATCTTCAACGATAGCCTCTTGATCTGAAGATTGCCAAAACAACATAGTTTCAAAAGGGGAAATATCACAACTATCTTCAGCAGCCTATAGAAAAGTGGCATAGGATGTCCAACAATACTTTGAAGCAGACTAATAAACATAAAATACATCGAGTTGGTCATAGTGACTGATGTATTTATTTATGTACAATATTGTTTCCATTTCCAGGTGGCAACACCAGTAAGGCTGCCTTCGGTTTGAAGGGATTGTGGAGGAAATGTAAAGGAAAATAAAACAGAGGAAAATTTTACGGAAGTAGCGTTCGGTCTGCAGGAATGAACGGCTAGAGGAAAGTTTCCATAACCTTTGATTTCACAGGAAATAAAACATCTGCCGGGAGCTCTTTTTTTTGGCAGAGTCCCGAGGCGAGGCACAGGAAAAGCTACTACTAGAGGCCCACATGGGGTGCTTGGGTCATGTGCTGCGATTGGTGGGTCCCAAACCTTTTGCATGTTCCTAATTCCTTTCCTGTGAACCAAACGGTCTTGATTTTCTACTTCCCTTGTTTCTCTCTCCCATAGGTTTCTACTAGCACCCCAATCCTATTCCTGTAAAGGTTTTTGTTCCTTTGTTTTCTATACATCCATTGTGAACAGGGCCTAAATAGATCTGCAGCTAAGCCTGGGAATAGTTTGGACTGAAACTTAGTTTTTGGATTGGCTTTTGATTTGATTTCTATATAGATTTGGTCTCTATTGGATTGAGATGGAAACCAGTTCGGTTTAGGTTTGGGTTGGGTTCAAATTTCTTAGTCCAAAACAAGTGCAAACCATGGTTTGAGACCAAATCAAGCGATTAGTCTGAGCCGCGCACCGCTTCCACCTCCAGCCAAACTTCAAAGACGCGATCGGACATTGCTGCTGCTGCCCACACGGCCACACGCACTGCAAGACAGTTCACGTATGTATGTATTCTACGCGGCAAGGGCGTGCACGTGCGGCTACAAAATCGATCAGCCTGTCTGTGTGCTAGTCTCTTTGGGCTAGCTTTGCACTCGTACGTGTTTGCTCTCTAGAGGATCCAAGCTACTAGTGCTTCAAATCCAACAGCCGCTGCTGCTGGCCGGAGCCCGTCGGCTGTCACGAGCTTTGACTAGATTCATGGAGTGCCCTGTTATGGATTTGTCCACGGTTTGAATCTGTGGGTTCAATCCAAATTTTGGAAATGGTTTGGGCTGGGTTGAATGGAGAGCATGCATAGTTTGGTTTGGTTTAGATTCTAGATGAAAATATTTGGGTTGGTTTGGTTTGGATGTGTGGCGTGTATTTCTATAGACTGGACTGGTTTTAGTTTGGATGTCAAACTATTCCCAGGTTTATCTGCAGATATAAAACGTATGCCAGACAGGAACAATAAATTTGTTCAACAATAACGTAAAACGCAATCACATTCAGCAACTATGATTTTGACAAGAGTAAAACACATACCTTCAGCAGGTGCCTTGCCTGCAGGAACTATGGGACGCTGTGGTTTTTCAGGTTCTTTGTAATCAAGAGGAGGTGCAAAGTCCACCTCACAGTCTGTCTCAATAATGCTAACTGCAGAAGCAGGTTTTGCTTCAACAATATCAATATAATACTGTTTGTTGTTGTAAGCTACCATGATGCTGTCGCCCGTGGTTAAGCAAGAGAAGTTTCTTAGAGTTTTCTCCAAGCTGCAAAGTTACACAAGCATATTAATGATGACAAAATGAATTAAGCGACTTTAATAGACAACTCTAGCATAAAGTTATCAGTTATTAACATGGTGAATGGCAAAAAAAATGAATGGGTTTTAGTGCAAACGTCTAGCTACTGACATGGCTTTGGGATTCGAGATGTCCAGGAAATCAGTCGTGTGAGGCTGCAGCTTCACATATGTACCCTTGGGAAGAGTAGCATTCTTGACACGTACAATGTCACCCTCTTGAAGAAGCATGTTTTGCATCATCTATACATATGAGAGAAAAATTATGTAGCAACTCAGTCGGAATACTTTTCAACTGAAGAGAGCAGTAAAGCAAGTTCACTCATAGCACATACCCAGTAGGGCATGATGATCATGCCTTCTTCTGCTACAAACTCCAATACACCACAGTGTGAAATCCTGTCGGTGACACCATTGTGCAGTTCAAATAGCATAGGATACTCAATGTGCAGGGAAGCTGTTAAATCAAAACCAAACAGTTACAAATGCACATAATAATATTCTCTCAAGAGTGATTAAAGTCAACAATATGAAGCTACGACATTCAGCCTAAGGTCTAATGGAAGAGGATTTGAGCTTTACCCAGACGATCAAGGGCAGATGGCGGCATTATTACTGCATTGGAAAACATAGAACTATATCAGAGTTAAGTGATATTGAAACTGAAGAACAAGAGGAGAGAAGAGGCTCCAAGGCTTACCTTTGTCACCACCTTCCAGGTGTGGCTGGAAAATATAAAAATTCAGAAAGATGGTTATATACAATTCAGATTCTAGCACTGCTAGGTACTAGCAGATAAAATTGATACCGCAAGTAGAATACCTTGTCAAAAAAAGATGCTGGATAGCAGCGGTACGTTTGCTCAAAATTACTAGCATGGTAACCATATCCCGCGTAAAACTGCATAAGAGAAAATTTGGGTTAGCTAAGCATATGTGAACTACACCAAATACGAGAGAAACTAACTACTGTGGCATCTGTTCAGAAAAGCTGTTCTAAGCTAAGAATGAAAAAGGACCACAATACAATAATTACGAACGCCATGACTATCACAGGAACAGAGTTAATCAAGATTAACCTGCAGATATGCACATTTGCGTTAAGGTGTGAAGTATTTTGCAAACTATTCAATAAGAAAGACAAATCGTACATACATGAAGGGATGATCCAATGATTAATTAGTCCAGTTCACAGAGGGGGGAACAGCTTTACCACCGCGCCAAGGCTCCCCTTCCCAGTTCACGTAGGTGTATTACTAATTTACTATTAATTCACTCGAGGTGTAAACAAGGAACAACAAGAAAGTACTGTGTACTAAAATTAATTCGATGTGAAATTTATTTTTTTACCAAAGTTATCTCCGGATCAGTTTATTGTTAGTATGGTCAGACTAGCAATGACTTTCATCAACTGATATTCAAAAGAATCCTTCAAAGAGTATGAACATAACCAGATTCATCTATCAAATGCCACACTTGAACCCTATCTTGGCATTTGTAGGCAGAAATAACTTGGCACCAAGCATACAAATACGAAATATAGTCACATATACAACCTAATTCTCTTTTCTTTTTTTTTTCCTTTTTTTTGCAGGTATACAATCTAATTGTCTAATATAATATCCATGGCAGTACGGCACTTAGTTGCATAGGAAATTTCAAGGGCAGTTGAAGTAATGCATACCATCTTGAGTGGACCTTTGCTTCTACTTCTCTTGGACCTGTTACCTGTAAAAAACATAAGCGAGTATGAGGGGAAACTATTTAAGCCGCATAAGAAAATGTACAATATCGCAATTCTCCGCAACGGAGAACTAGGATGACAAGGAAAGTAACACTATTTAGCTCCTTATATCCAAAGGATCCGAACCAAAATTTCAGGATTATCAACAAGCTCGAAACTTTACAGCGAAACACAAACCTAGCTCCATCACCGGTACAGTTATTTATTCATTACAATTTATAAGTAGCGCTAGATTTTCTTTCGAGCAAGCCCTGGTTCCAAGCTAACAACAGCCAGCCTAACAGCATGAACAGATTCCAGTTCCAACACTACCCCGAAAAATACACGGTGGCGGATCTAGATGGCGCGCGCCCAGAATCTCTGGGGTTCTAATGCTCGTACCTCAGAAACCAAACCAATGGCCGGAATTGCCGACGGTGTCGATACAGTACGGACGCACCACCGGCCAGGAGTCGCTCTGCTGCAATCAATCGAGGAGGGGGAAAGTCGCTTACGAGGGCGTGAGGAGATGGGATCCGAGACGGGATGGATGAGACGCAGAACGGGCTACGATCGGAACAGATTGCCGCGGAGAGGGGACGGGATTGGGAGGGGGGATATCTGTTGGGATTGCGTGAGGTTTCCGCGGAGGAATATAGAATCCGGACGACGCGATGCGATTGCGAGGGGGAGAAGGCCGAGCGCCGGTGATGTGGTGGAGCAAGGCAGTCCGCTCGCCTTCGGGGATCGGAAACGGAACACAACAGAGAGACTGGCGAGGGGACCAGGAAACTAGCCCGACGGCCCAGGCCCGCTGGGGAACCGCGCTTCCCCTGGGCTCGGGGCGTTATAAGCGCGTGACAGCTATGTACCGCCTTTGCGTGTCGTGTATTAGCTCTCGTCTACAGTGCGGTGCTACTGGATTGGCCCAATATTGTTGCTGCGCGTGAGTTTTTTCCCGAAATCACTAATTAAGGAGTACTCGTTGCAAAGAACACTTCACTTTCCCAGATCACGCGCACGCGCCACTTGTCGCAACCTGAGAGTTTTCCTTTTTTCGTAGATCCGTTTATTCAAAATGTTTTATCTCTTAAACCGTGCGTCCAAATCTCGAACCGTTTTCACCATTGGATTCCTCCCGTTGAGATCTTCAAAACTAGATCCCATGTTGATAAGTTTTGGCGAATTTTTTTTCACGAAAAAACGGACGAATTCCGAAAGAGGCACGCCCGTGCCTCTCGCGAAATCACAACCGTGCCTCTCGTGGAAGCAAAACCGTGACTCTCGTGGAAGGAAAAAAAAAACAGAAAACGCGTTTTTTTTCGTTTTCGAGAGGTACGACCGTGACTCTCGCGAAAGCACAACCGTGTCTCTCACGGAAGCAAAAACGTAACTCTCGGGAAAGAAAAAAAAGAAAACGCGTATTTTTTTCCCTTTCCGAGAGACACGGCCGTGACTTTCGCGTAAGCACAACCATGCCTCTCGCGGAAGCAAAACCGTGACTCTCACGAAAAAAAAACAGAAAACGTGTTTTGTTTTTCCCTTTCCGAGAGGCACGGCCGTGACTCTCGCAAAAGCACAACCGTGCCTCTCGCGGAAGAAAAACCGTGACTCTCGCAAAAGAAAAAAAAACAGAAAATGCTTTCGTTTCCGAAAGGCACGGCCATGACTCTCGATAAAGCACAACCGTGCCTCTCGCAGAAGAAAAACCGTGACTTTTGCGAAAGGAAAAAAAAGAAAACACGTTTTTTCGCGCAAATTTTTTTTTCGATTTTTTTAATCAAAAAACTAAGAAAGACCGGGGGAAAACCAAAACATCGAAAAAACCCGGGAAAAACCGTTTAAAAAGCCAAAAACGCGTGTGGAAAAATAAAAAAACAAAATCCGAAGGAAGCGTCCAGAGTGCGACACGTGGCGAATGGCTGAGAGCGCGCCAAGTGGCGCTGATCGTTGCGAGGCTCCCGAATTAGCGCTCGTTAACTAGTTGCTCTCGTTTTTTCCACTGGTTTTATAGGGTTTTTTTATCGTTTAGCATCAGTTTTCTTTGGGTTTTATTTTTTTCTCTGGTTCTCTTGTGTTTTTTCTTTTTTTCCTCTTTCTTTTTCTTGTTCTTCTTTTTTCAGTTTCGTCGTTACTTTCTGCAGTTTTCCCCCTTTTTTTGCTTTCCTTTTTCTTCTTTCTTTTAAAACAAGTCTATTTTTTACACATATTGTACATTTTATGTATACATTAGGAACGTTTTTTAGACACATTTTACAATATGTTTAACACTTTTTCAAATATACTTTTTTTTCTCTACTAGTTTTTCTAGCCTTTCTTTTGTTTTTTATATCCTGGATTAGACATTGTGGGTGTGGATGATTGTAATAAGTTTCAAAACTCTCATGCCAGAGAGAGACAACAATTTGTGGTACTCACTGGTTTCTCTTTTGCAATAAAAATGGGAACCACGGGGCGGGGGGCTAATTGTGGAAAGAATGTCTACTTTTTTTCCAAACACATCATATATCTGTCGTATACATCTAAATTATCTTCACTATTTGCAAAATAGTTTGTTCAACAATTTTCTGCATATGTGTTAAATATTTTTCAAATACACATTGAAATACCAAACCTTTTTAAAACAAATTGAATATTTTTTCTAATTCTATAAATAATGTTTTTAAATATAAAAAATAAAATGTGTGAACATTCTTTAAAATGAAATTTACGTTTTTTGAATGATGCAAAACATTTCTTTAATTACACATATTTTCTCATTGCAACATTTTTAGAACATGTTACATACAAAAAAATGCATGAAAATTTTAGAAATGTCAATTTTTTATAAATTGGTACATTATTCTCTAAATGCTCAGCTAACATTTTTATTTACCATACATGAACATTTCTTTAATGAATGATGAACACTTTAAAAAAGATTAACTAAATTATTTGTCATAATATATGTATTTAGTTTTATATATATATAGAGAGAGAGAGAAATAAAAAAGCACATGTCTGACGTCAATGTGACAAAACTACATGACTACTAAGCCAAACAACTGTTGTTCTCTAGGCGAGCTTGGCTTTCGTCTCGTTAAAGGCGAGACATACACTTGATCAAGTCTCATCAGCCCCATATGTTATTTCAGCACACATGCAGGGCCTATGATGATCCTTGGGGCGGGGGCGCTTTTCTTCTATACTAGACCGTTAAGGCGCGTTGCCGTGCCCGTTCATTCTAAAAATAATCTTTACTCGAGCAGTTGGTAGTCTCGTTTCCAGGTGGTTTTTTTAGTCCCACCTTCCACGGGTTTTTTTCGTCCTAAAAAAATATACGAAATTTCGTAGGTTAACCAAGGAAAACTCCCACCTTCCAGGTTTTTTTCGTCCCACCTCCCATGGTTTTTTTTGGTACCTCGTCCCACCTCACACTAAGCCGCCACGAACCGCAAAAACCGCCTACCTTAGCCAAATCAACAAATCTCTCTTATTAATGCAATTTTCTTTAGGAAACAAATAATAGATTCTTTCCTACCTTAGCTAAATCAACGGATCTCTTCTATTAATGCAATTTGCTTTAGCAAACAAATAATAGATTCTTTCCTACCTTAGCCAAATCAACGGATCTCTCCCATTAATGCAATTTGCTTTAGCAAACAAATAATAGATTCTTTCCTACCTTAGCCAAATCTACGAAATCTCTCTCATTAATGCAATTTGCTTTAGGAAACAAATAATAGATTTCCAGGAAACAAATAATCTCTAATCTCTAATAATTTCTATTCCTAATGAAGCAGTTGGTAGTCTCCTCCCACCTTCCATGGTTTTTTTTGGTACCTCCTCCCACCTTCGCTGGTTTTTTTCGTAGATTTTTTTCGTCCCCTCCCCTCACTTCATCGGTTTATTTTCGCGTCATCCTCTCACACAACGAAAGAAATCTAAACAGATCAGAACTTTCCATACTGGCGCAAGTTATTTAGTAATGTAGAATCAATCACGAACAATCTCTAAAGATCAAATCTAAATTAACTAACCTTACCTTAAATCACTCAATTACATTAATTAGAAAACAAATAATTGATTTTCAAAAAATCGTTCAATCACGTAAACCTTACCTTAACTCACGGATGGTAATCAATCTCCAAACAAAGGAAACAATACATCGAGGGAGCAGTAAATAAACTCCCTTTCTTATGACATGTATATGACCTTTCCTTCCCTCTACGTTGTCGAGCGTTCTTGATTCTCGAGGCCGATGCTTGGCCTGCGTCACTGGGTCGCGACGGTGCTGGAGCACGAGGACGGCGAGGCTGGGTGCCGCGGCACCGCGTTGGCCGCGGCCGGTGAAGGGGGCAAAGAAGGGCGGCTTCCCTGGCCCTGGCCATGGCCGTGACCCTGGGAGTTGGTGCGGTGGAAGTGGCACTTGAAGGACACGGCGTGGGTGAACGACGCACAGACGCGCTTGGAAGCGGGCCCGTGGCCCATGCCGGACGGAGCCGACGCCGACCCGGGCCACCTCCTCCGCGTATTCTTGGAGGTGTGGCTGGCCGATTTACATGAAATTAATTCCCTCATTTGTGGTGGCAAATATAATACACATAATCCATATTGTTATGTACTAGCGTGTGTGTGTGAAATAGATGGATTATGGTCCCGTACCCAATAAGATGGATATGTGTGTGTGTTAGAGAGAGAGAGAGAGGGAGAGGGGGAGAGAGTGAGGAAGAGGGAGGCAGAGAGTGTGTGTGAGGAATTGATGGTAAAAAAGGTCGCCAATGTCACTTGATATATATGAGAATATTAATATTGAACTTTTAAAGTTAATGTGGCCCCGTTGCAACGCACGGGTGTTCTTCTAGTAATATAAATATCTGAATGATAGTTGGGAACTTAAAATAATTTATGTATTTTGAATGGTTCAAGTAACATCGCTTCAAGCCCACAGCCATAGAGAAAGATTGATTGATCTTTGACAAAAGAAAGATTGTTTGATTAAGGCAGAATTGTTCTTGAATGTGTAACTTCAAGTTTAGTTTGGGTACGAGAACACTTTATTTGGGCCAAGGGGTAAAGCCCGTGAAGCTTTAGGAAGGTGCAAAAGGAGTTTTGCGGAGGCTAGGGGGCCAGACGGCAGGGACCCTGGCGTCTGGGGCCAAGGACCCTGGCGCCTGGTCTTGGAGTCCGAGAAAGACTCTTGCCTTGTGTGCCAAACCGACTTTGAGGAGGCTGTTTCTCCAAGAAATGACCCCAGGGCACAGTATATAAATAGAGGGGCAGGGCTAGCACCCGGAACACATCAAGATTCACCAAGCCATGTGTCGGCAACTCCACCCTCTCTAGTTTATCCTCCGTCATAGTTTCTGTTGTGCTTGTCGAAGCCCTGCGGAGATTGTTCTTCACCACCACCGTCACCACGCCGTCGTGCTACCGAAACTCATCTACCACTTCGCCCCTCTTGTTGGATCAAGAAGGCGAGGACGTCATCGAGCTAAACGTGTGCTGAACGCGGAGGTACCGTACGTTCGGTACTTGATCGGGACGAATCGTGAAGGTGTACGACTACATCAACCGCATTGATAAACACTTTCGCTTAGCAATCTTCAAGGGTATGAAGATGCTCTCCCCCTATCGTCCCCTGGCATTGATAAAGATCTTGCGTGTGCGTAGATTTTTTTGTTTTCCATGCAACGTCCCCTGGCATTTTTTTGGGTCTACATACCAAATCCCAAGCCGCCAAAGAACTACATGTCTCCCCATGTTCAGTTTTCTTGCGCCAGAGGCATCTTCTTCTGTAAGTGCATCTAGTGCCCCTTAGTGATTTTGGTGTATTGAAGACTTATAGATTAAGGGACTAATGAGTTCGTGAGTGTACACAGGTCTATAAGTCTATGAGGAGTTTGATATTTACGATGAAAGTCGACCCCTAAAAATGAATGTCTTCGGCTAAAGTCTTTGGTTTTCTTGAAGACTTTGAAAGTGAAGAAATTGGTGTGACCATGAAGACTTGATATTCATGCGAGGAATATGAAGCGTGAAGACTTTTGTTTTCATAGTTTCATTTTCTCTTTCTTGAGTCATAGGAAACATCGTACTGTTAAAGGGGGTCGAGGTAAAACTAAGGAAAAGTTTTCAAGTGACGCTCATCTCAAAATCCTACACCTACCAATCCTTTTGAGTGAAGCCATTGGAAATCTCATATAGTTCAGTCAATTTTTTTAGTGACAGAGATGAAGATCTTTTGGTCTCTGGGGAATTTGTTCTTACTGAGGAGTTAGGAATTCGCCAGTGTAGATTGCCTACAAGTGAGGAACATGATAGCCCTGAGGAATTTGATAGTCAAATTTCCGACCGTTGTTGTGCTATGCACTAGTTGTCCTAAAATATCTACCCACCTAACGGTCGTATCATTGAAGGGTATTTATGTCTTATCATGTCGGGTTGTTCCCTAGGCTATAAATAGCCGTCCCCTACAACCACTAGCTGGTTGACTGCTCCGCGAGAAACTGACACTTGTCATTAAGAGCATCCCATCCTCCGAGGACTTTGAGCGAAAATCATCAAGTGAGGAAAACCCAAACCCAAACACCTACAAACCCAAAGTGATTGAGCATCACTAAAGAGATTGTTCCTATGTGGAACCGACGCTTGTTATCTTTGAGGACTGTGCATCCTCCAGACGGTTAGGCGTCATGGTCTAGAGAATCCAAGAGGAAATTGTGGATCGCCGAGTGACCGAGTTTGTGAAGGTTTGGAAGTCACCTGAAGACTTACAACGAGTGATTGGCGTGAGGTCTGTGTGAACTTAGCTCAAGGAGAATACGGTGAGGATTGTGTGTCCTCGGGTTTAAATACCTAGCGGCTCCAACCAGACGTACGACTGTCACAGCAGTTGGAACTGGTCTACCAAATCACTGTCTTTGCCAAGCTACTGGTTCTATTTCCTCAACCCTTTCATTTCCTCTTTTCTGTATAGAAGTACTTGATCGTTACTATTTGAAGACTTTGACTGAAGACTTTGTCAATTTTCTCAATCCTAATTCTTCAGTCACTTTGTCTTCAGCCTGATTATCATGTGTTTACGCTACTTGTACTATGTGCTTGTTTTCATTTCATCATGATGATTGTGCTACTACTCTGTTATGCTTGCATCTGAGTACTTATTCTGCTGCTAAGTAGTTTTTTGCTTAGGAAATTCCTCACCCTAAATTTCCTCAGCGACGAATTTGTACAAATCACCTATTCACCCCCCTCTAGTCGATATAACGCACATTCATCTTCTGATTTTGTCCAGGTGCTCTATCAATTTCAATGGAAATTTAAGGGTGGGCATGGGGTAGATCATGAGGGAGGTTATCAAAGAATTCAACAAAATCAACTTACTCTCTTGGTTCATCGTGCAAAGCAAAGAGGACAATTTGTGTTCAGCTTTTTCCCATAATCGGCATGTGAGGGAGTCCTGGACTAAGGGGTCCTCGGGCGCCCGACCTGTTATCTATGGGCCGGACTGATGGGCTGTGAAGATATGAAGAACGAAGACTGAACTTGTGTCCGTATGGGACTCTCCTTGGCGTGGAAGGCAAGCTTGGCAAACAACTATGAAGATTCCATCTTATGTAACCGACTCTATGTAACTCTAGACCCCCCCGGTGTCTATATAAACCGGAGGGTGTAGTCCGAAAAGGATATACTCAATACCGTAGTCATACATGCTAGACTTTTAGGGTTTAGCCATTACGATCTCGTGGTAGATCAACTCTTGTAATACTCATACTCATCAATATCAATCAAGCAGGACGTAGGGTATTACCTCTGTAGAGAGGGCCCGAACCTGGGTAAACATCGTGCCCCATGTCTCATGTTACCATCAACCTTAGACGCACTGTTTGGGACCCCCTATCCGAGATCCGCCGGTTTTGACACCGACATTGGTGCTTTCATTAAGAGTTCCTCTGTGCTGTCGCTGAAAGGTTTGATGGCCCCTTCAATCGTCGATAATGATCCCCGGGAAGATCTTCGTGTTCGGCGGCTTCGCACTGCGGGCCAACTCGTTTGGCCATTTGGAGCAGATCGAAAGCTACACCCCTGGCCATCAGGTCAGATTCGGGAGTTTGAACTACCTGGTGGACATCTGTGGAGACTTGATCTTCGCCGGATTAAATACCGTGGTCGCCGCTCCCGGTCACCCCGATGACCATGACCTAAATCTGTCATCGGGCCGCATCCAGGAGATCGCTCCTGTAACCGCTCTGACCCTAGAGCCGGAGCAGGCTGTGATGTCTACTACACAACCTTCTTGTTGTAGACGTTGTTGGGCCTCCAAGTGCAGAGGTTTGTAGGACATCAACAAATTTCCCTCAAGTGGATGACCTAAGGTTTATCAATCCGTGGGAGGCATAGGATGAAGATGGTCTCTGTCAAGCAACCCTGCAACCAAATAACAAAGAGTCTCTTGTGTCCCCAACACACCCAATACAATGGTAAATTGTATAGGTGCACTAGTTCGGCGAAGAGATGGTGATACAAGTGGTATATGGATGGTAGATAAAGGTTTTTGTAATCTGAAAATATAAAAACAGCAAGGTACCTAATGATAAAAGTGAGCGTAAACGGTATTGCAATGCGTTGAAACAAGGCCTAGAGTTCATACTTTCACTAGTGCAAGTTACCTCAACAATAATATAATAATTGGATCATATAACTATCCCTTAACATGCAACAAAGAGTCACTCCAAAGTCACTAATAGTGGAGAATGAACGAAGAGATTATGGTAGGGTATGAAACCACCTCAAAGTTATTTTTTCCAATCAATCCGTTGGGCTATTCCTATAAGTGTCACAAACAACCCTAGAGTTCGTACTAGAATAACACCTTAAGACACAAATCATCCAAAACCCTAATGTCACCTAGATACTCCAATGTCACCTCAAGTATCCGTGGGTATGATTATACGATATGCATCACACAATCTTAGATTCATCTATTCAACCAACACATAGAACCTCAAAGAGTGCCCCAAAGTTTCTATCGGAGAATCACGACGAAAACGTGTGCCAACCCCTATGCATAGGTTCATGGGAGGAACCCGCAAGTTGATCGCCAAAACATACATCAAGTGAATCACGTGGTATCCCATTGTCACCACAGATACGCACGGCAAGACATACATCAAGTGTTCTCAAATCCTTAAAGACTCAACCCGATAATATAACTTCAAAGGGAAAACTCAATCCATTACAAGAGAGTAGAGGGGGAGAAACATCATAAGATCCAACTATAATAGCAAAGCTCGCGATACATCAAGATCGTGCCACCTCAAGAACACGAGAGAGAGAGAGAGAGAGAGAGAGAGAGAGAGAGATCAAACACATAGCTACTGGTACATACCCTCAGTCTCGAGGGAGAACTACTCCCTCCTCGTCATGGAGAGCACCGGGATGATGAAGATGGCCACCGGAGAGGGATTCCCCCTCCAGCAGGGTGCCGGAATGGGTCTAGATTGGCTTTCAGTGGCTACGGAGGCTTCTGGCGGCGGAACTCCTGATCTATTGTGCTCCCGGATGTTTTTAGGGTATATGGAGATATATAGGTGGAAGAAGTACGTCAGGGGAGCCACGAGGGGCCCACGACGGTGGAGGGCACGCCCAGGGGGGTGGGCGCGCCCCCTGCCTCGTGGCTTCCTCGTTGCTTCGCTTACGTGGACTCCAAGTCTCCCGGGTTGCTTTCCTTCCGAAAATAAGTTCCGTGAAGTTTCAGGTCAATTGGACTCCGTTTGATTTTCCTTTTCTACGGTACTCTAAAACAAGGAAAAAACAGAAACTGGCACTGGGCTCTGGTTAATAGGTTAGTCCCAAAAATAATATAAAAGTGCATAATAAAGCCCATAAACATCCAAAGTTGATAATATAATAGCATGGAACAATCAAAAATTATAGATACGTTGGAGACATATCAGCATCCCCAAGCTTAATTTATGCTCATCCTCCAGTAGGTAAATGATAAAAACAGAATTTTTTATGTGGAATGCTACCTAACATATTTATCCATGTAAATCTCTTTATTGTGGCAAGAATATTCAGATCCATAAGATTCAAGACAAAAGTTTAATATTGACATAAAAATAATAATACTTCAAGCATACTAACAAAGCAATCATGTCTTCTCAAAATAACATGGCTAAAGAAAGCTATCCCTACAAAAATCATATAGTCTGGCTATGCTCCATCTTCACCACACAACGTATTTAAATCATGCACAACCACGATGACAAGCCAAGCAATTGTTTCATACTTTTGATGTTCTCAAACTTTTTTAATCTTCACGCAATACATGAGCATGAGCCATGGACATAGCACTATAGGTGGAATAGAATGGTGGTTGTGGAGAAGACAAAAAGGGAGAAGATAGTCTCACACCAACTAGGCGTATCAACGGGCTCTAGAGATGCCCATCAATAGATATCAATGTGGGTGAGTAGGGATTGCCATGCAACGGATGCACTAGAGCTATAAGTGTATGAAAACTCAACAAAAGGAACTAATGGGTGTGCATCCAACTCGCTTGCTCACGAAGACCTAGGGCATTTTGAGGAAGCCCATCATTGGAATATACAAGCCAAGTTCTATAATGAAAGATTCCCACTAGTATATGAAAGTGACAACATAGGAGACTCTCTATCATGAAGATCATGGTGCTACTTTGAAGCACAACTGTGGTAAAAGGATAGTAGCATTGCCCCTTCTCTCTTTTTCTCTCGTTTTTTTTTATTTTTTTATTTGGGCCTTTCTCTTTTTTTGGCCTCTTTTTTCCTTTTTTTATTTGGGCTTCTTTGGCCTCTTTTATTTAATTTTTTTTCGTCCGGAGTCTCATCCCGACTTGTGGAATCATGGTCTCCATCATCCTTTCCTCACTGGGAAAATGCTCTAATAATGATGATCATCACACTTTATTTACTTACAACTCAAGAATTACAACTTGATACTTAGAACAAGATATGACTCTATATGAATGCCTCCGGCGGTGTACCAGGATGTGCAATGATGCATGAGTGACATGTATGAAAGAATTATGAACGGTGGCTTTGCCACAAATACGATGTCAACTACATGATCATGCATAGCAATATGACAATGATGGAGCGTGTCATAATAAATGGAACGGTGGAAAGTTGCATGGCAATATATCTCGGAATGGCTATGGAAATGCCATAATAGGTAGGTATGGTGGCTGTTTTGAGGAAGGTATATGGTGGGTTTATGATACTGGCGAAAGGTGCGCGGTATTAGAGAGGCTAGCAATGGTGGAAGGGTGAGAGTGCGTATAATCCATGGACTCAACATTAGTCATAAAGAACTCACATACTTATTGCAAAAACCTATTAGTTATCGAAACAAAGTACTACACGCATGCTCCTAGGGGGATAGATTGGTAGGAAAAGACCATCGCTCGTCCCCGACCGCCACTCATAAGGAAGACAATCAATAAATAAATCATGCTCCGACTTCATGACATAACGGTTCACCATACGTGCATGCTACGGGAATCACAAACTTCAACACAAGTATTTCTCAAATTCACAACTACTCAACTAGCATGACTCTAATATCACAATCTCCATGTTGGAAATATGCCCTAGAGGCAATAATAAATTGATTATTATTATATTTCCTTGTTCATGATAATCGTTTATTATCCATGCTAGAATTGTATTGATAGGAAACTCAGTTACATGTGTGGATACATAGACAACACCATGTACCTAGTAAGCCTCTAGTTGACTAGCTCGTTGATCAATAGATGGTTACGGTTTCCTGACCATGGACATTGGATGTCGTTGATGATGGGATCACATCATTAGGAGAATGATGTGATGGACAAGACCCAATCCTAAGCATAGCACTAGATCGTGTAGTTCGTATGCTAAAGCTTTTCTAATGTCAAGTATCATTTCCTTAGACCATGAGATTGTGCAACTCCCGGACACCGTAGGAATACTTTGGGTGTGCCAAACGTCACAATGTAACTGGGTGGCTATAAAGGTGCACTACGGGTATCTCCGAAAGTGTCTGTTGGGTTGGCACGAATCGAGACTGGGATTTGTCACTCCGTGTGACAGAGAGGTATCTCTGGGCCCACTCGGTAGGACATCATCATAATGTGCGCAATGTGATCAAGGAGTTGATCACGGGACGATGTGTTATGGAACGAGTAAAGAGACTTAAGATTTATATATGGGAAGTCCTGTTTTGGTCGCTGGAAAAGTTTCGGGGTTTATCGGTAATGTACCGGGACCACCGGGAGGGTCCCCGGGGTCCACCAAGTGGGGCCACCAGCCCCGGAGGGCTACATGTGCCAAGTGTGGGAGGGGACCAGCCCCAGGTGGGCTGGTGCGCCCCCCCCACCAAGGCCCAAGGCTCAAGGGAGAGTGAAAGGGGGCAAACCCTAGGCTCAGATGGGCCTAAGGCCCACCTAGTGGTGCACCTCCCTCTCTCCCCCCTTGGCCGCCTCCCCTAGATGGGATCTAGGCTGGCCGCCACCCCTAGGGGTGGAAACCTAGGTGGGGGCGCAGCCCCTCCCCTCCCCTATATATACTTGAGGTTTGGGCTGCCCAATACACATGAGTTCCTCTCCTTCTTGGCGCAGCCCTACCCCTCTCCCTCCTTGTCTCTTGTGGTGCTTGGCGAAGCCCTGCTGGAGTACCACGCTCCTCCACCACCACCACGCCGTTGTGTTGCTGTTGGATGGAGTCTTCCTCAACCTCTCCCTCTCTCCTTGCTGGATCAAGGCATGGGAGACGTCGTCGGGCTGTACGTGTGTTGAATGCGGAGGTGCCGTCCGTTCGGCACTAGGATCTCCAGTGATTTGGATCACGATGAGTACGACTCCTTCAACCTCGTTCTCTTGAATGCTTCCGCTTAGCGATCTACAAGGGTATGTAGATGCACTCTCCTTCCCCTCGTTGCTGGTTTTTCCATAGATAGATCTTGGTGACACATAGAAATTTTTTGAATTTCTGTTACGTTCCCCAACAGTGGCATCATGAGCTAGGTCTATTGCGTAGATTCTATGCACGAGTAGAACACAAAGCAGTTGTGGGCGTTGATTTTGTCAATTTACTTGCCGTTACTAGTCTTATCTTGATTCGGCGGCATCGTGGGATGAAGCGGCCCGGACCGACCTTACACGTACTCTTACGTGAGACTGGTTCCACCGACTGACATGCACTAGTTGCATAAGGTGGCTAGCGGGTGTCTGTCTCTCCCACTTTAGTCGGATCGGATTCGATGAAAAGGGTCCTTATGAAGGGTAAATAGCAATTGGCATATCACGTTGTGGTTTTTGCGTAGGTAAGAAACGTTCTTGCTAGAAACCCATAGCAGCCACGTAAAACATGCAAACAACAATTAGAGGACGTCTAACTTGTTTTTGCACGGTATGCCATGTGATGTGATATGGCCAAAAGGATGTGATGAATGATATATGTGACGTATGAGATTGATCATGTTCTTGTAATAGGAATCACGACTTGCATGTCGATGAGTATGACAACCGGCAGGAGCCATGGGAGTTGTCTTTATTTATTGTATGACCTGCGTGTCATTGAACAACGCCATGTAATTACTTTACTTTATTGCTAACCGGTAGCCATAGTAGTAGAAGTAATAGTTGGCGAGCAACTTCATGGAGACACGATGATGGAGATCATGATGATGGAGATCATGGTGTCATGCCGGTGACAAGATGATCATGGAGCCCCAAGATGGAGATCAAAGGAGCTATATGATATTGGCCATATCATGTCACTATTATTTGATTGCATGTGATGTTTATCATGTTTTTGCATCTTGTTTACTTAGAACGACAGTAGTAAATAAGATGATCCCTCATAATAATTTCAAGAAAGTGTTCCCCCTAACTGTACACCGTTGCGACAGTTCGTTGTTTTGAAGCACCACGTGATGATCGGGTGTGATAGATTCTAATGTTCACATACAATGGGTGTAAGACAGATTTACACACGCGAAACACTTAGGTTGACTTGACGAGCCTAGCATGTACAGACATGGCCTCGGAACACAAGAGACCGAAAGGTCGAACATGAGTCATATGGTAGATACGATCAACATGAAGATGTTCACCGATGATGACTAGTCCGTCTCACGTGATGATCGGACACGGCCTAGTTGACTCGGATCATGTAATCACTTAGATGACTAGAGGGATGTCTATCTGAGTGGGAGTTCATAAGATGAACTTAATTATCCTGAACATAGTCAAAAGGTCTTCGCAAATTATGTCGTAGCTCGCGCTTCAGTTCTACTGTTTAGATATGTTCCTAGGGAAAATTTAGTTGAAAGTTGATAGTAGCAATTATGCGGACTAGGTCCGTAAACTGAGGATTGTCCTCATTGCTTCATAGAAGGCTTATGTCCTTAAATGCACCGCTCAGTGTGCTGAACCTCGAACGTCGTCTGTGGATGTTGCGAACATCTAACATACACATTTTGATAACTACATGATAGTTCAGTTAAACGGTTTAGAGTTGAGGCATCGAAGACGTTTTGAAACGTCGCGAAACATATGAGATGTTTCGAGGGCTGAAATTGGGATTTCAGGCTCGTGCCCACGTCAAGAGGTATGAGACCTCCGACGATTTTCTTAGCCTGCAAACTAAGGAGAAAAGCTCAATTGTTGAGCTTGTGCTCAGATTGTCTGAGTACAACAATCATTTGAATCGAGTGGGAGTTGATCTTCCAGATGAGATAGTGATGTTTCTCCGAAGTCATTACCACCAAGCTGCTAGAGCTTCATGATGAACTATAATGTATCGAGGACATATATGATGATCCTTGAGATATTCGCGATGTTTGACACCACAAAAGTAGAAATCAAAAAGGAGCATCAATTGTTGATGGTTAGTGAAACCATAGTTTCAAGAAGGGCAAGGGCAAGAAGGGATACTTCATGAAACGACAAATCAGCTGCTGCTCTAGTGGAGAAACCCAAGGTTGAACCCAAACCCGAGACTGGGTGCTTCTGTACTAAGGGAAACAACCACTGGAGCAGAATTACCCTAGATACTTGGTAGATGAGAAGGCTGTCGATAGAAGTATATTGGATATACATTATGTTAATGTGTACTTTACTAGTACTCCTAGTAGCACCAGGGTATTAGATACCGGTTCGGTTGCTAAGTGTTAGTAACTCGAAATAAAAGCTACGGAATAAACGGAGACTAGCTAAAGGTGAGATGACAATATGTGTTGGAAGTATTTCCAAGGTTGATCAAATATCGTACGCTCCCTCTACCATCAAGATTGGTGTTTGCGTTGAGCATAGATATGATTGGATTATGTCTATCGCAATACGGTTAGTCATTTAAGGAGAATAATGGTTACTCTGTTTATTTGAATAATACCTTCAATGGTCTTGCACCTAAAATGAATGGTTTATTGAATCTCGATCGTAGTGATACACGTGTTCATGCCAAAAGATATAAGATAGTAATGATAGTACCACCTACTTGTGGCACTGCCACGTAAGTCATATCGGTATAAAACGCATGAAGAGGCTCCATGTTGATGGATCTTTGGACTCACTCATTTTGAAAAGTTTGAGACATGCGAACCATGTCTATTGGTGTATATGCATGAAGAAACTCTATGCAAATGGACCATTTGGACTCACTTGACTTTGAATCACTTGAGACATGCAAATCATACCACATGGGCAAGATGACTGAAAGCCTCGTTTTCAGTAAAATGGAACTAGAAAGCAACTTGTTGGAAGTAATACATTTTGATGTGTGCAGTCCAATGAGTGCTGAGGCGTGTAGTGGATATCGTTATGTTCTTACTTCACAGATGATTTGAGTAGATGTTGAGTATATTTACTTGATGAATCATGAGTCTGAATTATTGAAAGGTTCAAGTAATTTTAGGGTGAAGTTGAAAGATCATCGTGACAAGAGGATAAAAAGATCTATGATATGATCATAGAGATGAATATCTGAATTACGAGTTTGGCACAGAATTAAGACATTGTGGAAATTGTTTCACAACTAATACAGCCTGGAACACCATAGTGTGATGGTGTGTCCAAACATCATAACTGCACCCTATTGGATATGATGCATACCATGATGTCTCTTCTCGAATTACCACGATAGTTTATGGGTTAGGCATTAGAGACAACCACATTCACTTTAAATAGGGCACCACATAATTCCGATGAGATGACACCGTATGAACTATGGTTTAGAGAAACCTAAGCTGTCATTTCTTAAAAGTTTGGGGCTGCGACGCTTATGTGAAAAGTTTCAGGCTGATAAGCTCAAACCCAAAGTGGATAAATGCATCTTCATAGGACACCCAAAACAGTTGGGTATACCTCCTGTCTCAGATCCGAAAGCAATAAGGGATTGTTTCTAGAATCGGGTCCTTTCTCGAGGAAAAGTTTCTCTCGAAAGAATTGAGTGGGAGGATGGTGGAGACTTGATGAGGTTATTGAACTGTCTCTTCAACTAGTGTGTGGCAGGGCACATGAAGTTGTTCCTGTGGCACCTACATCAATTGAAGTGGAAGCTTATGATAGTGATCATGAAACTTCAGATCAAGTCACTACCAAACCTCGTGGGATGACAAGGATGCGTACTACTTCAGAGTGGTACGTGATCCTGTCTTGGAAGTCATGTTGCTAGACAACAATGAACCTACGAGCTATGGAGAAGCGATGGTGGGCCTAGATTCCAAAATGGCTCGAGGCCATATAATTCGAGAGAGGATCCATATATGAAAACAAAGTGTAGACTTTGGCAGAACGGCTCGATGGTCGTAAGGCTGTTGAGTACAGATGGATTTTAAAAGGAAGACGGACAATGATGGTAAGTATCACCATTAAGAAAGTTCGACTTGTCGTTAAGATGTTTTCCGACAAGTTCAAGGAGTTGACTACGATGAGACTTTCTCATTCGTAGCGATGCTAAGAGTCTGTTGGAGTTATATTAGCAATTACTGCATTATTTATGAAATCTTGCAGATAGGATGTCAAAACATTGTTTCCTCGACGATTTTCTTGAGGAAAGGTTGTATGTGATACAACCGGAAGGTTTTGTCAATCCTGAAAGATGCTAATAAGTATGCAAAGCTCCAGCAATCCTTCTAAGGACTGGAGTAAGCATCTCGGAGTTGGAATGTATGCTTTGATGAGATGATCAAAGATTTAGGGTGTATACAAAGTTTATGAGAAACTTGTATTTCCAAAGAAGTGAGTGGGAGCACTATAGAATTTCCGATGAGTATGTGTTGTTAACATGTTGTTGATCGGAAATGATGTAGAATTTCTAGAAAGCATGCAGAGTTATTTGAAAAGTGTTTTTCAATGGAAAGCCTGGATTAAGCTACTTGAACATTGAGCATCAAGATCTATAAGGATAGATCAAAACGGTTAATGGTACTTTCAAATGAGCACATACCTTGACATGATCTTGAAGGTGTTCAAGATGGATCAGTCAAAGAAGGAGTTCTTGCCTGAGTTGTAAGGTATGAAGTTAAGACTTAAAGCTCGACCACGGCAGAAGAAAGAGAAAGGACGAATGTTGTCCCCTATGCTTTTGTCATAGGCTCTATACGGTATGCCATGCTGAGTACCGCACCTGATGTGTGCCTTGCCACATGTCTGGCAAGAGGGTACAAAGGTGATCCAGGAGTGGATCACTAGATAGCGGTCAAAATTGTCCTTGGAGTAATAAGGACATGTTTCTCGATTATGGAGGTGATAAAGAGTTCGGCGTAAAGGGTTACATCGATGCAAGCTTTAACACCTATCCGAATGACTCTGAGTAGCAAACCGGATACGTATAGTGGAGCAACCATTTGGAATAGCTCCAAGTGGAGCGTGGAAGTAGCATTTATAATATGACCTAGAGATTTGCGAAGTACATACGGATCTGAATGTTGCAGACCCGTTGACTAAAACCTCTCTCACAAGCAAAACATGATCAAACCTAGAACTCATTGAGTCTTAATCACATGATGATGTGAACTAGTTTAGTGACACTAGTAAACTCTTGGATGTTGGTCACATGGCGATGTGACCTGTGAGTGTTAATCACATGGCGATATGAACTAGATTATTGACTCTAGTGCAAGTGGGAGACTGTTGGAAATATGCCCTAGAGGCAATAATAAATTGATTATTATTATATTTCCTTGTTCATGATAATCGTTTATTATCCATGCTAGAATTGTATTGATAGGAAACTCAGTTACATGTGTGGATACATAGACAACACCATGTCCCTAGTAAGCCTCTAGTTGACTAGCTCGTTGATCAATAGATGGTCACGGTTTCCTGACCATGGACATTGGATGTCGTTGATGACGGGATCACATCATTAGGAGAATGATGTGATGGACAAGACCCAATCCTAAGCATAGCACTAGATCGTGTAGTTCGTATGCTAAAGCTTTTCTAATGTCAAGTATCATTTCCTTAGACCATGAGATTGTGCAACTCCTGGATACCGTAGGAATACTTTGGGTGTGCCAAACGTCACAACGTAACTGGGTGTCTATAAAGGTGCACTACGGGTATCTCCGAAAGTGTCTGTTGGGTTGGCACGAATCGAGACTGGGATTTGTCACTTCGTGTGACGGAGAGGTATCTCTGGGCCCACTCGGTAGGACATCATCATAATGTGCACAATGTGATCAAGGAGTTGATCACGGGATGATGTGTTACGGAACGAGTAAAGAGACTTGCCAGTAACGAGATTGAACAAGGTATCGGGATACCGACGATCGAATCTCGGGCAAGTATCGTACCGCTAGACAAAGGGAATTGTATACGGGATTGATCGAATCCTCGACATCGTGGTTCATCCGATGAGATCATCGTGGAACATGTGGGAACCAACATGGGTATCCAGATCCCACTGTTGGTTATTGACCGGAGAACGTCTTGGTCATGTCTGCATGGTTCCCGAACCCGTAGGGTCTACACACTTAAGGTTCGATGACGCTAGGGTTATAGGGAATAGATATATGTGGTTACTGAATGTTGTTCGGAGTCCCGGATGAGATCCCGGACATCACGAGGAGTTCCGGAATGGTCTGGAGGTAAAGATTTATATATGGGAAGTCCTGTTTTGGTCGCCGAAAAAGTTTCGGGGTTTATCGGTAACGTACCGGGACCACCGGGAGGGTCCCGGGGGTCCACCAAGTGGGGACACCAGCCCCGGAGGGCTGCATGGGCCAAGTGTGGGAGGGGACCAGCCCCAGGTGGGCTGGTGCGCCCCCCACCAAGGCCCAAGGCTCAAGGGAGAGTGGAAGGGGGCAAACCCTAGGCTCAGATGGGCCTAAGGCCCACCTAGTGGTGCGCCTCCCTCTCTCCCCCCTTGGCCGCCTCCCCTAGATGGGATCTAGGCTGGCTGCCACCCCTAGGGGTGGAAAACTAGGTGGGGGCGCAGCCCCTCCCCTCCCCTATATATACTTGAGGTTTGGGCTGCCCAATACACATGAGTTCCTCTCCTTCTTGGCGCAGCCCTACCCCTCTCCCTCCTTGTCTCTTGCGGTGCTTGGCGAAGCCCTGCTGGAGTACCACGCTCCTCCACCACCACCACGCCGTTGTGCTGCTGTTGGATGGAGTCTTACTCAACCTCTCCCTCTCTCCTTGCTGGATCAAGGCATGGGAGACGTCGTCGGGCTGTACGTGTGTTGAACGCAGAGGTGCCGTCCGTTCGGCACTAGGATCTCCGGTGATTTGGATCACGATGAGTACGACTCCTTCAACCCCGTTCTCTTGAACGCTTCCGCTTAGCGATCTACAAGGGTATGTAGATGCACTCTCCTTCCCCTCGTTGCTGGTTTCTCCATAGATAGATCTTGGTGACACGTAGAATTTTTTTGAATTTCTGTTACGTTCCCCAACACTCCATATCTCAAAACAATTATCAAGTATCAAACTTCTCATAGTATTCAATGCACTTTATATGAAAGTTTTTATTATACCCATCTTGGATGCCCATCATATTAGGACTAGTTTCATAACCAAAGCAAATTACCATGCTGTTCTAAAGACTCTCAATATAATACAAGTGAAGCATGAGAGTTCATCTATTTCTATAAAATAAAACCACCACCGTGCTCTAAAAAGATATAAGTGAAGCACTAGAGCAAATGACAAACTACTCCGAAAGATATAAGTGAAGATCAATGAGTAGTCGAATAATTATGCAACTATGTGAAGACTCTCTAACATTTAATAATTTCAGATCTTGGTATTTTATTCAAACAGCAAGCAAAACAAAATAAGATAAATTGACGCTCCAAGCAAAACACATATCATGTGGCGAATAAAAATATAGCTCCAAGTAAAGTTACCGATGAACGAAGACGAAAGAGGGGATGCCTTCCGGGGCATCCCCAAGCTTAGGCTCTTGGTTGTCCCTGAATATTACCTTGAGGTGCCTTGGTCATCCCCAATCTTAGGCTCTTGCCACTCCTTATTCCATAGTCCATTGAATCTTTACCCAAAACTTGAAAACTTCACAACACAAAACTTAACAGAAAACTCGTGAGCTCCGTTAGCGAAAGAAAACAAAACACCACTTCAAGGTAATGTAATTAACTCATTCTTTATTTATATTGGTGTTAAACCTACTGTATTCCAACTTCACTATGGTTTATAAACTATTTTACTAGTCATAGATTCATTAAAATAAGCAAACAACACATGAAAAACAGAATCTGTCAAAAACAGAACAATCTGTAGTAATCTGTAGGTAACGCAAGATCTGGAACCCCAAAAATCTAAAATAAATTGTTGGACGTGAGGAATTTATCTATTAATCATATGCAAAAATAATTAACTAAGTAGCACTCTCCAATAAAAAATGGTAGCAATTCTCGTGAGCGCTAGAGTTTCTGTTTTTTACAGCAAGATCAACAAGATTTTCCCCAAGTCTTCCCAAAGGTTCTACTTGGCACAAACACTAATTAAAACATAAAAACTCAATCATAACAGAGGGTAGATAAATTATTTATTACTAAATAGGAAAAAAATCAAGGAACAAAAATAAAATTGGGTTGCCTCCCAACAAGAGATATCGTTTAACGCCCCTAGCTAGGCATGATGATTTCAATGATGCTCACATAAAAGATAAGAATTGAAACATAAAGAGAGCATCATGAAGAATATGACTAGCATATTTAAGTCTAACCCACTTCCTATGCATAGGGATTTTGTGAGCAAACAACTTGTGGGAACAAGAATCAACTTGCATAGGAAGGTAAAACAAGCATAACTTCATAACTTTAAGCACATAGAGAGGAAACTTGATATTATTGCAATTCCTACAAGCATATATTCCTTCCTCATAATAATTTTCAGTAGCATCATGAATGAATTCAACAATATAACCAGCACCTAAAGCATTCTTTTCATGATCTATAAGCATAGAAATTTTATTACTCTCCACACAAGCAAAATTCTTCTCATGAATAATAGTGGGAGCAAACTCAACAAAACATTTATCATGTGAGGCATAATCCAATTGAAAACTAAAATCATGATGACAAGTTTCATGTATATCATTATTCTGTATAGCATACAAGTCATCACAATAATCATCATATATAGCAACTTTGTTCTCATAATCAATTTGAACCTCTTCCGGAATAGTGGATTCATCACAAAATAAAGTCATGACCTCTCCAAATCCACTTTCATCAATATAATCATCATAAATAGGAGGCATGCTTTCATCATAATAAATTTGCTCATCAAAACTTGGGGGACAAAAAATATCATCTTCATCAAACATAGCTTCCCCAAGCTTGTGGCTTCGCATATCATTAGCATCATGGATAGTCAAGGAATTCATACTAACAACATTGCAATCATGCTCATCATTCAAATATTTAGTGCTAAACATTCTAATGCATTCTTCTTCTAGCACTTGAGCACAATTATCGGAATCCTTATTTTCACGATAGATATTAAAAAGATGAAGCATATGAGGTACCCTTAATTCCATATTTTTTTATAATTTTTTTATAAACTAAACTAGTGATAAAACAAGAAACTAAAAGACTCGATTGCAAGATCTAAAGATATACCTTCAAGCACTCACCTCCCTGGTAATGGCGCCAGAAAAGAGCTTGATGTCTACTACACAACCTTCTTCTTATAGACGTTGTTGGGCCTCCAAGTGAAGAGGTTTGTAGGACATCAGCAAATTTCCCTCAAGTGGATGACCTAAGGTTTATCAATTCGTGGGAGGCATAGGATGAAGATGGTCTCTCTAAAGCAACCCTGCAACCAAATAACAAAGAGTCTCTTGTGTCCCCAACACACCCAATACAATGGTAAATTGTATAGGCGCACTAGTTCGGCAAAGAGATGGTGATACAAGTGGTATATGGATGGTAGATAAAGGTTTTTGTAATCTGAAAATATAAAAACAGCAAGGTAACTAATGATAAAAGTGAGCGTAAACGGTATTGCAATGCGTTGAAACAAGGCCTAGGGTTCATGCTTTCACTAGTGCAAGTTCCCTCAACAATAATAACATAATTGGATCACATAACTATCCCTCAAGATGCAACAAAGAGTCACTCCAAAGTGACTAATAGCGGAGAAAGAACGAAGAGATTATGGTAGGGTACGAAACCACCTCAAAGTTATTCTTTCCAATCAATCCGTTGGGCTATTCCTATAAGTGTCACAAACAGCCCTAGAGTTCGTACTAGAATAACACCTTAAGACACAAATCAACCAAAACCCTAATGTCACCTCAAGTATCCGTGGGTATGATTATACGATATGCATCACACAATCTCAGATTCATCTATTCAACCAACACATAGAACCTCAAAGAGTGCCCCAAAGTTTCTACCGGAGAATCACGACGAAAACGTGTGCCAACCCCTATGCATAGGTTCATGGGCGGAACCCGCAAGTTGATCACCAAAACATACATCAAGTAAATCACGTGGTATCCCATTGTCACCACAGATACGCACGACAAGACATACATCAAGTGTTCTCAAATCCTTAAACACTCAATCCGATAAGATAACTTCAAAGGGAAAACTCAATCCATTACAAGAGAGTAGAGGGGGAGAAACATCATAAGATCCAACTATAATAGCAAAGCTCGCGATACATCAAGATCATGCCACCTCAAGAACACGAGAGAGAGAGAGAGAGAGAGAGAGAGAGAGAGAGAGATCAAACACATAGCTACTGGTACATACCCTCAGCCCCGAGGGAGAACTACTCCCTCCTCATCATGGAGAGCACCGGGATGATGAAGATGGCCACCGGAGAGGGATTCCCCCTCCGACAGGGTGCCGGAACAGGTCTAGATTGGCTTTCGGTGGCTACGGAGGCTTCTGGCGGCGGAACTCCCGATCTATTGTGCTCCTGGATGTTTTTAGGGTATATGGAGATATATAGGTGGAAGAAGTACGTCAGGGGAGCCACGAGGGGCCCACGAGAGTGGAGGGCGCGCCCAGGGGGGTGGGCACACCCCCTGCCTCGTGGCTTCCTTGTTGCTTCCCTTACGCGGACTCCAAGTCTCTCGTGTTGCTTTCCTTCCAAAAATAAGTTCCGTGAAGTTTCAGGTCAATTGGACTCCGTTTGATTTTCCTTTTCTGCGATACTCTAAAACAAGGAAAAAACAGAAACTAGCACTGGGCTCTGGGTTAATAGGTTAGTCCCAAAAATAATATAAAAGTGCATAATAAAGCCCATAAACATCCAAAGTTGATAATATAATAGCATGGAACAATAAAAAATTATAGATATGTTGGAGACGTATCATGCCACGCCATCCAAAGACGGGAGGATTAACCCGACCTCGGAGGCCGCAGACTCCACGATGTTGGAGCCGCACATGAACCTGGTCTGACACGATGCCTATGCCACCGGAACGCCGGACTCGTCTCCGATCGTAGGTTCCGAACCGCGCGAGCCCGTGGATGCCGAGCTTGATCATTTCTTGATCTTTAAATTCAGCGCCACATACATCTTCCAGCATTCGCCTTTGGGCGATGTGCTTAATTCCTTAAAAAACCTGTCCTCGGCGGAGGACTCATAGCCGAACTATATCTGGCTCGAACCAGGGGCTGACTGTGGAGAATTGTGCTTCCCACCCACCACCCACTTCATAGCCACAGTCGAGAATTTGACCGATACACTTGATTACGACTCCGAGAATGTCGACGGCACGGACAATGATGCCGATGACAGCGAAGACCCCGTTGATTCAACTAATGAACAAGAAGATGGGCAGGTTAGCCCTGTCAAACAGGCCACACACAATGATTCGGAGGAAGACAATTACCTTCCGCTCTCTGAGGATGAGGTGGGCCTTGGCACTGAGGATTTCATCATGCCTGAGGAACCTCGTGAGCAGAAGCGCTTTAAGCGCCAACTAATAGCCACTGCAAGGAGCCTGAAAAAGAAGCAGCAGCAGCTTCAAGCTGACCAAGATTTGCTCAATGATAGATGGACCGAAATCCTAGCCGTCGAAGAATACGACCTTAGTGGACCAGCCAAAAGCTACCCAAAGCATAGATTGCTACCCCAGGGCAACAATAAGGCGCTGAAGCCCGTACCATCATCACATAATGCGGCAGGTCGACCACAACTAGGCCCAGGTAAAGCGGCACCTCAAGCCGAACACCAGACCGCCCCACCTCGCAGTAAAATCAAGGCCAAAATAGCTCGGAGTTATACATACGACCGTCAACAAGACTCGGGTAGCAAAGCAGGACACTTAAGAGCGATCTACAGGTCGCAAGGACATACCTCGACACATGACGACGACCACCTATTCGGACGTGTCAAACGTAGCCACACCTGGCTGAAAACCGCAAATGGACTCTGTCGGAGATCCGACGCAGTGTGGCCCAACATAGAGGCGCCGCAAACCCTCTTTGCTTCACAAATGAAGTAATGGAGCATGAATTCCCAGACGGGTTCAAACCCATGAATATTGAATCATACGATGAAACAACAGATCCCGCGGTATGGATCGAGGACTTCCTCCTCCATATCCACATGGCCCGCGGTGACGACCTTCATGCCGTCAAATACCTACCACTAAAACTCAAAGGACCAGCTCGGTACTAGTTAAACAGTCTGCCGGAAAATTCTATCGGCAGCTGGAAGGATTTGGAGGACGCCTTTCGCAACAACTTCCAAGGAACATATGTCCGGCCGCCAGACGCTGATGACTTAAGTAACATCGTCCAGCAGCCCGGAGAGTCAGCCAGGAAGCTCTGGACCAGGTTCCTAGTTAAAAAGAACCAAATCGTTGACTGTCCGGACGCGGAGGCCCTTGCGGCCTTTAAACACAGCGTCCGGGATGAATGGCTTACACGCCACCTCGGTCAAGAAGGGCCTAGATCCATGACAGCCCTTATCGCTCTAATGACCCACTTTTGTGCGGGAGAAGACAACTAGCTCGCTCGTAGAAGCAACAATGATAGCGACTCAGGCACTCCCGAAATCCGAGACGGCAATGGCAAGCCACGACGAAGCATACACAACAGTCACAATGATAATGAAAGATCACGCGACACAACGGTTAACGCCAGATTCAATGATCCCAAGCCCAGTCAACGGAAAAATCCATTCAAGGCAAACAAAGACGGACCATCCAAACTAGACAAGATATTGGACCGGCCCTGCCAGATTCATGGACACCCCAATAAACCAGCTAATCACACTAATAGAAGCTGTTGGGTCCTCAAGCAGGCCGGCATGCTCAATGCCGGACACAATGGAAATGGGCCACCAGGCAATAGGGACGACGAAGCGGCTCACCAGCTAAATGCCGGAGGACGGAAGCAATTTCCCCCTGAAGATCGATCAAATCCGAAACATAAATAGCAGTTCGGCTTCCGCTGCCCATCTCATATACCCGTTAAAACTATACCGCGCATACATAATTACGCACTCAAGATACCATGGAAGCACAATACAGACAAGTCTGCAGGCACTCCGGTAACATCCTTTAACTGCTTTCCTATTTTCTTTTGTTTCATTTGAAGGAAATATGCCCTAGAGGCAATAATAAAGTTATTATTTATTTCCTTATATCATGATAAATGTTTATTATTCATGCTAGAATTGTATTAACCGGAAACATGATACATGTGTGAATACATAGACAAACAGAGTGTCACTAGTATGCCTCTACTTGACTAGCTCGTTGATCAAAGATGGTTATGTTTCCTAGCCATAGACAAAGATTTGTCATTTGATTAACGGAATCACATCATTGGGAGAATGATGTGATTGACTTGACCCATTCCGTTAGCTTAGCACTTGATCGTTTAGTTTGTTGCTATTGCTTTCTTCATGACTTATACAAGTTCCTATGACTATGAGATTATGCAACTCCCATTTACCAGAGGAACACTTTGTGTGCTACCAAACATCACAACGTAACTGGGTGATTATAAAGGTGCTCTATAGGTGTCTCCGAAGGTACTTGTTGGGTTGGCATAGATCAAGATTAGGATTTGTCACTGGGATTGTCAGAGAGGTATCTCTGGGCCCTCTCGGTAATACACATCACTATAAGCCTTGCAAGCATGATAACTAATGAGTTAGTTACGGGATGATGTATTACGGAACGAGTAAAGAGACTTGCCGGTAATGAGATTGAACTAGGTATTGGGATACCGATGGTCGAATCTCGGGCAAGTAACATACCGATGACAAAGAGAGCAACATATAGTGTTGTGCGGTTTGACCGATAAAGATCTTCATAGAATATGTATGAACCAATATGAGCATCCAGGTTCTGCTATTGGTTATTGACCGGAGACGTGTCTCGGTCATGTCTACATAGTTCTCAAACCCGTAGGGTCCGCACGCTTAAAGTTCTGTGACAATCGGTTTTATGAGTTTATATGTTTTGATGTACCGAAGGTAGTTCGGAGTCCCAGATTTGATCACGGACATGACGAGGAGTCTCGAAATGGTCAAGACATAAAGATTGACATATTGGAAGCCTACATTTGGACATCAGAATAGTTCCGGGTGAAATCGGGATTTTACCAGAGTACCGAAGGGGTTACCGAAACCCCTCGGGGGCTAATGGGCCTTGTTGGGACATAAGGGAAAGAGAGAGGGGCCGGCCTAGGGCAGGCAGCGCGCCCCTTCCCCTTGTCCGAATTGGACTAGGAGAAGGGGGGGGGGGGCGGCGCCCCCTTTCCTTTTCTTTCTCTCCCTGCCTTCCCCCCTCCTAGTAGGAGTAGGAAAGAGAGGAATCCTACTCCTACTAGGAGGAGGATTCCTCCTCCTAGGTGCACCAACAAGGGCCGTCCGGCCTCCCCCTTTCTCCTTTATATACAGGGGCAGGGGGACACCTCTAGACACACAAGTTGATCACAAAGATCTCTCCCAGCCGTGTGCGGTGCCCCCTCCACCATAATCCACCTCGATCATACTGTAGCGGTGTTTAGGCGAAGCCCTGTTGCCGTAACTTCATCAACATCGTCACCACACCGTCGTGCTGATGAAACTCTTCCCCGAGCTCTACTAGATCGTGAGTTCGTGGGACGTCACCAAGCTGAACGTGTGCTGAACGCGGAGGTGCCTTACGTTCGGTACTGAGGATCGGTCGATCATGAAGACGTACGACTACATCCACCGCGTTGTCATAACGCTTCCGCTTTCGGTCTACGAGGGTACGTGGACACACTCTCCACTCTCGTTGCTATGCATCACCATGATCCTGTGTGTGCGTAGGATTTTTTTTGAAATTACCACGTTCCCCAACAGTGGCATTCGAGCCAGGTTTTATGCGTTGATGTTATATGCACGAGTAGAACACAAGTGAGTTGTGTGCGATACAAGTCATACTGCTTACCAGCATGTCATACTTTGGTTCGGTGGTATTGTTGGATGAAGCGGCCCGGACCGACATTACGTGTACGCTTACGCGAGACTGGTTCTACCGACGTGCTTTGCACACAGGTGCCTGGCGGGTGTCAGTTTCTCCAACTTTAGTTGAACCGAGTGTGGCTATGCCCGGTCCTTTAGAAGGTTAAAACAACACTAACTTGACAAACAATCGTTGTGGTTTTGATGCGTAGGTAAGAATGGTTCTTGCTCAGCCCGTAGCAGCCACGTAAAACTTGCAACAACAAAGTAGAGGACGTCTAACTTGTTTTTGCAGGGCATGTCGTGATGTGATATGGTCAAGACATGATGCTATTTTTTATTGCATGAGATGATCATGTTTTGTTAAAGTTATCGGCTACTGGCACGAGCCTTATGGTTGTCTCTTTATTTGCATAAGATGCAAGTGCTATGTAATTGCTTCACTTTATCGCTATAGGATAGCAATAGTTGCAAAAGCAATAGCTGGTGAGACGACCATGTGACAACACATTGATAAAAGATCAAGATTATGGAGATCATAGTGTCATGCCGGTAACAATGGAGATCATGACAGTACTTTGGAGATGGAGATCAAAAGCACAAGATGATGATGGCCATATCATGTCACATATTATGATTGCATGTGATGTTTATCTTTTATACATCTTATTTTGCTTTGATTGACGGTAGCATTATAAGATGATCTCTCACTAAATTTCAAGATAAAAGTGTTCTCCCTGAGTATGCACTGTTGCAAAAGTTCGTCGTGCCTAGACACCACGTGATGATTGGGTGTGATAAGCTCTACGCCCATCTACAACAGGTGCAAGCTAGTTTTGCACACGCAGAATACTCAGGTTAAACTTGACGAGCCTAGCATATGCAGATATGGCCTCGGAACACTGAGACCGAAAGGTCGAGCGTGAATCATATAGTAGATATGATCAACATAGTGATGTTCACCATTGAAAACTACTCCATTTCACGTGATGATCGGTTATGGTTTAGTTGATTTGGATCACGTGATCACTTAGATGATTAGAGGGATGTCTATCTAAGTGGGAGTTCTTAAGTAATATTATTAATTGAACTTTAATTTATCATCAACTTAGTCCTGGTAGCATTAGCATATCTATGTTGTAGATCAATAGCTTGCATTTAGCTCCTCTGTTTTATTTTTGATATGTTCCTAGAGAAAACTAAGTTGAAAGATGTTAGTAGCAATGATGCGGATTGGATCCGTGATCTGAGGATTATCCTCATTGCTGCACAGAAGAATTATGTCCTTGATGCACCGCTAGGTGACAGACCTATTGCAGGAGCAGATGCAGACATTATGAACGTTTGGCTAGCTCAATATGATGACTACTTGATAGTTTAGTGCACCATGCTTAATAGCTTAGAATAGGGACTTCAAATACGTTTTGAATGTCATGGATCATATGAGATGTTCTAGGAGTTGAAGTTAATATTTCAAGAAAATACCCGAGTTGAGAGATATGAAGTCTCCAACAAGTTCTATAGCTAAAAGATGGAGGAGAATAGCTCAAGCAGTGAGCATGTGCTCAGATTGTCTGGGTACTACAATCGCTTGAATCAAGTGGGAGTTAATCTTCCAGATAAAATAGTGATTGACAAAATTCTATAGTCACCATCACCAAGTTAGTAGAACTTCGTGATGAACTATAGTATGCAAGGGATGACAAAAACGATTCCTGAGCTTTCCATGATGATGAAATCGATGAAGGTAGAAATCAAGAAAGAGCATCAAGTGTTGATGATTAACAAGACCACTAGTTTCAAGAAAAGGGCAAAGGGAAATAAAGGGAACTTCTATAAGAACAGCAAGCAAGTTGCTGCTCAAGTAAAGAAGCCCAAATCTGGACCTAAGCCTGAGACTAAGTGCTTCTACTGCAAAGGGACTAGTCACTGGAAGCGGAACTGCCCCAAGTATTTGGCGGATAAGAAGGATGGCAAAGTGAACAATGCTATATTTGATATACATTTTATTGATGTGTACTTTACTAGTGTTTATAGCAACCCCTCGGTATTTGATACTGGTTCAGTTGCTAAGAGTAGTAACTCGAAATGGGAGTTGCAGAATGAACAAAGACTAGTTAAGGGTGAAGTGACGATGTGTTGGAAGTGGTTCCAAGATTGATATGAGCATCATCGCACACTCCCTATACTTTCGGGATTAGTGTTAAACCTAAATAAATGTTATTTGGTGTTTGCGTTGATCATGAATATGATTTGATCATGTTTTTTGCAGAATGGTTATTCATTTAAGTTAGAGAATAATTGTTGTTCTGTTTACATGAATAAAACCTTCTATGGTCATACACCCAATGAAAATGGTTCGTTGGATCTCGATCATAGTGATACACATATTCATAATATTGAAGCCAAAATATGCAAAGTTAATAATGATAGTGCAACTTATTTGTGGCACTGCCGTTTAGGTCATATTGGTGTAAAGCGCATGAAGAAACTCCATGCTGATGGGCTTTTGGAATCACTTGATTATGAATCATTTTGATGCTTGCAAACCATGCCTCATCGGAAAGATGACTAAGACTCCATTCTCCGGAACAATGGAGCGAGCCACTGACTTATTGGAAATAATACATACTGATGTATGCAGACCAATGAGTGTTGAGACTCATGGCGGGTATCGTTGTTTTCTGACCTTCACAGATGATTTGAGCAGATATGTGTATATCTACTTGATGAAACATAAGTCTGAAACATTTGAAAAGTTCATATAATTTCAGAGTGAAGTGGAAAATCATCGTAACAAGAAAATAAAGTTTCTACGATCTGATCGCGGAGGAGAATATTTGAGTTACGAGTTTGGTCTTCACTTGAAACAATGCGAAATAGTTTCGCAACTCACGCCACCTGGAACACCACAGCGTAATGGTGTGTCCGAACATCATAACCGTACTTTATTAGATATGGTGCGATCTATGATGTCTCTTACCGATTTATCACTATCATGTTGGGGTTTATGCATTAGAGACAGCTGCATTCACATTAAAAAGGGCATCATCTAAATCCGTTTAGACGACACCGTATGAACTGTGGTTTAGCAAGAAACCTAAGCTGTCGTTTCTTAAAGTTTGGGGTTGCGATGCTTATAAGAAAAAGTTTCATCCTAATAAGTTCAAACCCAAATCGGAGAAATGTGTCTTCATAGGATACCCAAAGGAGACAGTTGGGTACACCTTCTATCACAGATCCGAAGGCAAGACTTTCGTTGCTGAGAATGGATCCTTTCTAGAGAAGGAGTTTCTCTCGAAAGAAGTGAGTGGGAGGAAAGTAGAACTTGATGAGGTAACTATACCTGCTACCTTATTGGAAAGTAGATCATCACATAAATCTGTTTCTGTGACTCCTACACCAATTAGTGAGGAAGCTAATGATGATGATCATGTGACTTTAGATCAAGTTACTACCGAACCTCGTAGGCCATGAAATCTGAGATTGGATCCATGTATGAGAACAAAGTATGGACTTTGATTGACTTTCCCGATAATTGGTGAGTCATTAAGACTAAATGGATCTTCAAGAGGAAGACGGACGCTGATAGTAGTGTTACTATCTACAAAGCTTGAATTGTCGCAAAGTGTTTTCGACAAGTTCAAGGTGTTGACTACGATGAGATTTTTTCACTCGTATCGATGCTTAAAAGTCTGTCTGAATCATGTTAGCAGTTGCCGCATTTTATGAAATCTGGCAAATGGATGTCAAAACTATATTCCTTCATGGATTTCTTAAAAAAAGAGTTGTATATGATGCAACCAGAAGGTTTTGTCGACCCTAAAGGTGCTAACAAAGTGAGCAAGCTCCAGCGATCCATCTATGGACTGGTGCAAGCATCTCGGAGTTGGAATATATGCTTTGATAAAATGATCAAAGTATATGGTTTTATACAGACTTGCGTTGAAGCCTGTATTTACAAGAAAGTGAGTGGGAGCACTACAACATTTCTGATAAGTATATGTGAATGACATACTGTTGATCGAAAAGAATGTATAATTCTCTGGAAAGCATAAAGGAGTATTTGAAAGGAGTTTTTTTCAAAGAAAGACCTCGATGAAGCTTCTTACACATTGAGCATCAAGATCTATAGAGATAGATCAAGACGCTTGATAAGTTATTTCAATGAGTACATACCTTGACAAGATTTTGAAATAGTTCAAAATGGAACAGTCAAAGAAGGAGTTCTTGCCTGTGTTGCAAGGTGTGAAGTTGAGTAAAAACTCAAAACCCGACCACAACAGAAAATAGAAAGAGAATGATAAGTCATTCCCTATGCCTCAGTCATAGGTTCTATAAAGTATGCTATGCTATTTACTAGTCCTGTTGTATACCTTAGCATCTTTCTGGCAAGGGAGCACAATAGTGATCTAGGAGTAGATCACTGGACAATGGTCAAAATTATCCTTAGAGGACTAATGAAATATTTCTCGGTTATGGAGGTGATAAAAGAGTTCGTCGTAAAGAGTTACGTCGATGCAAGCTTTTTACATCGATCTAGATGACTCTAAGTCTCAATCTGGATACATATTGAAAGTGGGAGCAATTAGCTAGAGTAGCTTCGTGCAGAGCATTGTAGACATAGAAATTTGTGAAATACATATGGATCTGAATGTTACAGACCCGTAGACTAAACTTCTCTCACAAGAAAAACATGATCACTCTTTGGGTGTTAATCACATAGGGATGTGAACTAGATTATAGAATCTAGTAAACCCTTTGTGTTGGGGATATTGCTACTGGACATAAACCGGCCAGGAGTAGCCGGGTTAACTTTATGAAGATTAGAAGCCCACGAAGACATAAGAATGATGGCACTTTATGGAGACCCAAGGCCCAAAGGCGAGTTAATGCCTGTAGATGTAAACCGACCTTATTATGTAACTTGCATTGTAAGATAGGAAGTATAGAGACCGAACCAGACACGTTTATAATCCAGCTTCGGGACTCTGTAAACCAGCGGGCGTCAACCTATGTATATAAAGGGACGACCCGGCCATGGTTTGAGGAGAACAGACAACAACTCGAGGGCCAGCCAAAGCGGATTCACTCCCTAGTCATCAAAACCCTAGCAATACCAATCACAACTAGACGTAGGCTTTTACCTTCATCGAAGGGGCCGAACTAGTATAAACTCCCCGTGTCCCCTTGTCCGGTTTAACCCCTTTAAGATAACCCATTGTGATGGCTCCATGACTAAGTCCTTTCACAAGGACATCTGCCGTGACAAACCCACGACAGTTGGCGCCCACCGTGGGGCTATCGCATGATGGTTTCGAGTTCTTAAAGGGCAGCTTTGATGGACTCAAGGGATACGCTGTGGGCCAGATGATGAAGAGTCGTCGTGGCAAGCTCTACATCGGCAACGCAGGATGGGGCCCCGAGGCTGATTCAATCGAATACGGGTACCGGGTCCCCTTTGGTGGGATTCACGTCTTCATCGGCAAGATTGGCGAACCGGGCCCTGAGCCGGACACCTGCACCGACATCATCGAGACGGCTCAACGTGCAAGCCCGTCCCCAGTTCAGCCCATGGCAAAGCATGTTTTCGTAGGTGTCATCCATGGAGCAGAGTATGAGGACGGACCGACATCCAATGGAGAAACCGTTGTCTGCTCCGACGACGAGTCTTCTTGAGAAACCGAATCGCTCTATCAGCTGCGGATGGCCGGATTAGTGGAGGTTCCGAGGGCAACAGTATTCCGGACTCCCCTGATCTGCCAAACCGGGCCGCTATCTTCATGGCCGGTACACAGTCAGTGCCCCACTCATCAACCGCCGCAGCAATACTCTCCGGTTCAGCAACGGCCACGCCAGCGGGGGCAGGAAGCTCTGCGCCGCCTCCGGCTCAAGTTCTGTCTAACTTGTTTGATGCTTTGGCAACATTGATGGCCGCAGAGGTGGATGCAGCAGCCCGGGATCAGCACAACGCAGAGATTGCAAAGGTGAAAGATCAGATAACTCAGGCTAAAGCGAACCTAGCAGCAGAGAACGCTAGGATGGCTACAGAACAGGCCGAGTTGGAAGCTCAGGCCTACCGGTTTAGGCTGGATCAGAATGCGTCAGAAGAAGTCATGAGAAGAAGATACCGATCGCATCTCCCGCCGAGTTATGAGCCAAGAAATCTCTTCAACACGCCAAGAGCAGGAACTAGTAACCAGCCAATATTAAACCGGACGGAGGCGCCAGGGACAGGAGCGCCGGTTCAGCCGCGCATGATGGACCCGCCTCGTCAGAACAACATTGTGCCGCAGTATGTTCCAACACCTCCCGGGCATTACTCCAACCCGTTGGACAACATTGTAGCCGCCGCTTCACGTTTAGCAGCCCTCCTAATCGACGGCGAATCACCAGTTGCGGTTGAAGCACGACGGGCCAGAGATCTCCTTCAAACAGCTCTAAACCAGCAGCAGGCATATTCGCACAGTCGTGAGAGGATTCATTCCACCCCCATCCAAGCCGGAGCTACAACACACACGTTGAGGATGAACCGGCCATGTCAAGCAGTGCACGTCACCATAACTCGCCGCAAGGGCACAACCCGGCAGGAGGAGGTGCCAATGCGCAGGATGTGGTGGATCATGGTCGCACACATTGAGAGGCCGAGTTAGCAGCTCTGCACGGAGCCCGTCAACCTACTCCGGTTCACCCCACCGCTTCAGTCGAACCTGGTGTGGTATTCAGTTCCTTAGGGGTGCCGTGTCTTACCCCCGCTTTGCGTAAAGTGAGACTGCCCAAGGATTTCAAAGGACCTCGCAAGGCACCCAATTACACCGCCGATCTGCAACCAGAGGCGTGGGTTGAAAGCTACGAGATGGCAATGGAGATGTTGGATGTGGATGAAGTAGTATGTGCTAAATACTTCACCATGATGTTGGAAGGAACAACTCGTACTTGGTTGAAGAGCTTACCAACTAACTCTGTCGGATCATGGGCCGAATTGAAGCACCGGTTTATCCAGAACTTCAAAGATACTTATAAGCAGCCCATGTCAATTGTGGATCTGGCCGCTTGTGTCCAAGAGGATGGAGAGTCCATGAGCCATTGGGTAAAGCGGGTCTCAACAATTTTGCATTCATCGGATCGTATCAATGCAGATACCACAGTACTAACATTGGAGGGCAATTGGCGTTTTCTGCCGCTCAAACAGAAGTTAGGAAGACTCAAACATCACTGCAATGATATGTCAACGCTTATGGCCGCTTTGGTTAAATACGCCGATTCAGATACTACCAAAGACCCTGACTCAGAGGAGGACAAATCGGGGAAAGGGAAAAAGAACGGCAACACCAAGGGTCAGCAGCATAATCCGGCAGGCCATGGGAACAACGGTAAGCACAAGGCCGATAACAGCTTTGACTTTGTGGCTAACACCAATGCTCAGGACAACGGTCAGCGCCGTAAGGGCAAGCAGCCCCAGAGAGGTGGAGGTTCAGGCCCCAATTTGGAGCGCCTGTTAAACCAACCCTGTCCAAAGCATGGATCAAAGGAGAAGCCAACATCGCATCTTTGGAAGGATTGTTATATCATGCCAGATTTCAAGAACTCCAATATGTTTCAGTATGATAATGGCCCACCCGGTGGTTCAGGAGGTGGTTTCCACGGGCCGGGTTACGGAGGCGGCAGCTCTGGTTCAGGATTTCAGGGCAATCAAACCGGATATATCAATCAAGGGAGTCAGGGCAACCAGGGAGGTTATTACCTGATGGGGAACATAGTAATTTCAAAAAATTTCCTACGCACACGCAAGATCATGTGATGCATAGCAACGAGAGGGGAGAGTATGATCTACGTACCCTAGTAGATCGACAACGGAAGCATTTGGTTAATGTAGTCGTACGTCTTCACGGCCCGACCGATCAAGCACCGAAACTACGGCACCTCCGAGTTCTAGCACACGTTCAGCTCGATGACGATCCCCGGACTCTGATCCAGCAAAGTGTCAGGGAAGAGTTCCGTCAGCATGACGGCGTGGTGACGATCTTGATGCACTACTGCTGTAGGGCTTCGCCTAAGCACCGCTACAATATTATCGGGGACTATGGTGGCTGGGGGCGCCGCACACGGCTAAGAATAAGATCACGTGGATCAACTTGTGTGTCTCTGGGGTGCCCCTGCCTCCGTATATAAAGGACTAAAGGGGGGAGGCTGGCCGGCCATCATAGGTGCGCCAGGAGAGTCCTACTCCCTCTGGGAGTAGGATTCCCCCTCCCCCCAATCCTAGTTGGAATAGGACTCGCGGAGGGGGGAAAAGAGAGAGGGGGGCCGGCCCCCTCTCCTTGTCCAATTCGGACCAAGGGAGGGGAGGGGCGCGCGGCCCACTATGGGCTGCGCCTTCTCTTTTCCACTAAGGACCATTAAGGCCCATATAGCTCCCGGGGGGTTCCGGTAACCTCCCGGTACTCCGGTAAAATCCCAATTTTCACCCGGAACACTTCCGATATCCAAACATAGGCTTCCAATATATCATTCTTTATGTCTCGACCATTTCGAGACTCCTCGTCACGTCCGTGATCACATCCGGGACTCCGAACAACCTTCGGTACATCAAAATGCATAAACTCATAATAAAACTGTCATCGTAACCTTAAGCGTGCGGACCCTACGGGTTCGAGAACAATGTAGACATGACCGAGACATGTCTCCGGTCAATAACCAATAGCAGGACCTGGATGCCCATATTGGCTCCTACATATTCTACGAAGATCTTTATCGGTCAGACCGCATAACAACATACGTTGTTCCCTTTGTCATCGGTATGTTACTTGCCCGAGATTCGATCGTCGGTATTCCAATACCTAGTTCAATCTCGTTACCGGCAAGTCTCTTTACTCGTTCTGTAATACATCATCCCGCAACTAACTCATTAGTTGCAATGCTTGCAAGGCTTAAGTGATGTGCATTACCAAGAGGGCCCAGAGATACCTCTCCGACAATCGGAGTGACAAATCCTAATCTCGAAATACGCCAACCCAACATGTACCTTTGGAGACACCTATAGAGCTCCTTTATAATCACCCAGTTACGTTGTGACGTTTGGTAGCACACAAAGTGTTCCTCCGGCAAACGGGAGTTGCATAATCTCATAGTCATAGGAACATGTATAAGTCATGAAGAAAGCAATAGCAACATACTAAACGATCGGGTGCTAAGCTAATGGAATGGGTCATGTCAATCAGATCATTCGCTTAATGATGTGATCCTGTTAATCTAATAACAACTCATTGTTCATGGTTAGGAAACATAACCATCTTTGATTAGCAAGCTAGTCAAGTAGAGGCATACTAGTGACACTTTGTTTGTCTATGTATCCACACATGTATCATGTCTCCGGTTAATACAATTCTAGCATGAATAATAAACATTTATCATGATATAAGGAAATAAATAATAACTTTATTATTGCCTCTAGGGCATATTTCCTTCACAACCATCAGTGGGCCAGCAGCAGCAGCAGTTGTTGGGGATATAACTATTTATGTAAGCCGCCCAGGAGGGGCCGGGTTACACAAAGAGAAGCCCATCTGAAGCCCAAGACCAAGACGTGAAGATGGCGGTTCAGTAAAGGGTCTAAAGGCCCACAGGCGATTTATGGCCCATGGTGATAAACCGCCATGAGGGCGTGACTTGTATTGTAAGGTAGAAGTAACTAGTCACCGAGCCGGACACTGTTTATGAGCCGGCCGGGACTCTGTAAGCCGTAGGGCGTCGACCCGTGTATATAAGGGGACGACCCACTGGCGGCTTAGGATAAGAAACAACAAATCGAGAACCAGGCATAGCGTATCTCGCTCCCTGGTCATCGAAACCTCAAGCAATTCCAACCCAACTAGACGTAGGCCTTCCTTCACCGTAAGGGGCTTAACTAGTATAAACCTTGCGTATCCTTTGTCCCGATTAACCCCTTCAAGCTTCCTAGCTGCGATGGCTCCACGATTAAGTCCTTGCAAGAGGACATCTGCCGTGACAATTCCATGACAGTTGGCGCCCACCGTGGGGCCAGCGCACGGTGGATTTAAGTTCTTGAAGTGCAGCTTCGAAGGGCTCAAGGGATACGCAGTTGGCTGGATGACCAAGAGTCGTCGCAGCAAGATCTACATCGACGACGAAGGCTGGGGCCCCGACACCGGCTCAATTGAGTACGGATACCGGGTCCCCTTTGGCGGAATTCACGTCTTCATCGGCCGGATTGGTGAGCCGGGCCCTGAGCCGGACAGCTGCACCGACCCCGTCAAGACAGCTCAACGTGCGAAACCCACCCGAGCTCAACCCGTCGTGAAGCGTGCCTTTGTGGGTTGCATCCACGGAGGTGAACTTCCTGAAGGATCTGAAGGTGATGATGAGCCGGCCGTCCTCTCTGATGGTGATTCGTCCGCCGGCTCAGCAGATTCGCTGTATCAAGTTCAAGATGGTGTGCTTGGGGGCTGTTCCGATGGCAGCACTATTCCGGACCCCTCAGAGTCGCCAAACTGGGCAGGAGTCTTCATGGCTGGTACTCAACCCGGCCAAAATTCTACGGCCTCAGCGGCGATAACGTCCGGGTTAGGAGTAGCCGGGGCAGGAGGCCCTGTGCGCTCACGGGCTCAGGTGCTGATGGATCTCATGGATAAGCTTATGACTTTGTTAACTGTTACAGTCATCCCTACGAACCAATCTGAGCATGAGGCAGAGGTGGCACAGGTTCGCGACGAGATCGCCCGGGCCAAGGAAACCGTAGCAGCTGAAGACGCTAGATTAGCAACAGAACGGGCGGCTTTGGACGCGCGGGCGCAGCAACTTCAGGCAGAGGCCTTGCAGCTCACGTTGAGCTTAAACGCATCTAATGAGGTAATGAGGAGGAGACATCAGAAAACTCAGTCCCGTTTACCTCAGATTTATGATCCTCGCAATCTCTTCGCTACACCCGGGGCCGGCCTAAGTAACCCGCCAGGTGCAAATCAGTTTATGACATCCGGAACGGGAGGCCCAGTCCAGCCTCTGGTGACGGGAGGCCCAGTCCACCCTTTGTCATCGGTATGTTACTTGCCCGAGATTCGATCGTCGGTATTCCAATACCTAGTTCAATCTCGTTACCGGCAAGTCTCTTTACTTGTTCTGTAATACATCATCCCGCAACTAACTCATTAGTTGCAATGCTTGCAAGGCTTAAGTGATGTGCATTACCGAGAGGGCCCAGAGATACCTCTCCGACAATCGGAGTGACAAATCCTAATCTCGAAATACCCCAACCCAACATGTACCTTTGGAGACACCTGTAGAGCTCCTTTATAATCACCCAGTTACGTTGTGATGTTTGGTAGCACACAAAGTGTTCCTCCGACAAACGGGAGTTGCATAATCGCATAGTCATAGGAACATGTATAAGTCATGAAGAAAGCAATAGCAACATACTAAACGATCGGGTGCTAAGCTAATGGAATGGGTCATGTCAATCAGATCATTCACTTAATGATGTGATCCCGTTAATCAAATAACAACTCATTGTTCATGGTTAGGAAACATAACCATCTTTGATTAACGAGCTAGTCAAGTAGAGGCATACTAGTGACACTTTGTTTGTCTATGTATTCACACATGTATCATGTTTCCGGTTAATACAATTCTAGCATGAATAATAAACATTTATCATGATATAAGGAAATAAATAATGACTTTATTATTGCCTCTAGGGCATATTTCCTTCAGTCTCCCACTTGCACTAGAGTCAATAATCTAGATTACACAGTAATGATTCTAACACCCATGGAGCCTTGGTGCTGATCATGTTTTGCTCGTGGAAGAGGCTTAATCAACGGGTCTGCAACATTCAGATCCATATGTATCTTGCAAATCTCCATGTCTCCCACCTGGACTAGATCCTGGATGGAATTGAAGCGTCTCTTGATGTGCTTGGTTCTCTTGTGAAATCTGGATTCCTTTGCCAAGGCAATTGCACCAGTATTGTCACAAAAGATTTTCATTGGACCCGATGCACTAGGTATGACACCTAGATCGGATATGAACTCCTTCATCCAGACTCCTTCATTTGCTGCTTCCGAAGCAGCTATGTACTCCGCTTCACATGTAGATCCCGCTACAACGCTTTGTTTAGAACTGCACCAACTGACAGCTCCACCGTTTAATGTAAACACGTATCCGGTTTGTGATTTAGAATCGTCCGGATCAGTGTCAAAGCTTGCATCAACGTAACCTTTTACGATAAGCTCTTTGTCACCTCCATATACGAGAAACATGTCCTTGGTCCTTTTCAGGTACTTCAGGATGTTCTTGACCGCTGTCCAGTGATCCACTCCTGGATTACTTTGGTACCTCCCTGCTAGACTTATAGCAAGGCACACATCAGGTCTGGTACACAACATTGCATACATGATAGAGCCTATGGCTGAAGCATAGGGAACATCTTTCATATTCTCTCTATCTTCTGCAGTGGTCGGGAATTGAGTCTTACTCAACTTCACACCTTGTAACACAGGCAAGAACCCTTTCTTTGCTTGATCCATTCTGAACTTTTTCAAAACTTTGTCAAGGTATGTGCTTTGTGAAAGTCCAATTAAGCGTCTTGATCTATCTCTATAGATCTTAATGCCTAATATGTAAGCAGCTTCACCGAGGTCTTTCATTGAAAAACTCTTATTCAAGTATCCCTTTATGCTATCCAGAAATTCTATATTATTTCCAATTAGTAATATGTCATCTACATATAATATCAGAAATGCTACAGAGCTCCCACTCACTTTCTTGTAAATACAGGCTTCTCCAAAAGTCTGTATAAAACCAAATGCTTTGATCACACTATCAAAACATTTATTCCAACTCTGAGAGGTTTGCACCAGTCCATAAATGGATCGCTGGAGCTTGCACACTTTGTTAGCTCCCTTTGGATCGACAAAACCTTCTGGTTGCATCATATACAACTCTTCTTCCAGAAATCCATTTAGGAATGCAGTTTTTACATCCATCTGCCAAATTTCATAATCATAAAATGCGGCAATTGCTAACATGATTCGGACAGACTTAAGCATTGCTACGGGTGAGAAGGTCTCATCATAGTCAATCCCTTGAACTTGCCGAAAACCTTTTGCGACAAGTCGAGCTTTGTAGACAGTAATATTACCGTCAGTGTCAGTCTTCTTCTTGAAGATCCATTTATTCTCAATTGCTTGCCGATCTTCAGGCAAGTCAACCAAAGTCCATACTTTGTTCTCATACATGGATCCCATATCAGATTTCATGGCTTCAAGCCACTTTGCGGAATCTGGGCTCACCATTGCTTCTTCATAGTTCGTAGGTTCATCATGATCTAGTAGCATGACTTCCAGAACGGGATTACCGTACCACTCTGGCGCGGATCTTACTCTGGTTGATCTACGAGGTTCAGTAGTATCTTGTCCTGAAGTTTCATGATCATCATCATTAGCTTCCTCACTCACTGGTGTAGGTGTCACAGAAACGGTTTTCTGTGATGTACTACTTTCCAATAAGGGAGCAGGTATAGTTACCTCGTCAAGTTCTACTTTCCTCCCACTCACTTCTTTCGAGAGAAACTCCTTCTCTAGAAAGTTTCCGAATTTAGCAACAAAAGTCTTGCCTTCGGATCTGTGATAGAAGGTGTATCCAATAGTCTCCTTTGGATATCCTATGAAGACACATTTCTCCGATTTGGGTTCGAGCTTATCAGGTTGAAGCTTTTTCACATAAGCATCGCAGCCCCAAACTTTCAGAAACGACAACTTTGGTTTCTTGCCAAACCGCAGTTCATAAGGCGTCGTCTCAATAGATTTTGATGGTGCCCTATTTAACGTGAATGCGGCCGTCTCTAGAGCGTATCCCCAAAATGATAGCGGTAAATCAGTAAGAGACATCATAGATCGCACCATATCTAGTAAAGTACGATTACGACGTTCGGACACACCATTACGCTGTGGTGTTCCGGGTGGCGTGAGTTGCGAAACTATTCTACAATTTTTCAAATGTACACCAAACTCGTAACTCAAATATTCTCCTCCACGATCAGATCGTAGAAACTTTATTTTCTTGTTACGATGATTTTCAACTTCACTCTGAAATTCTTTGAACTTTTCAAACGTTTCAGACTTATGTTTCATTAAGTAGATATACCCATATCTGCTTAAGTCATCCGTGAAGGTGAGAAAATAACGATATCCGCCACGAGCCTCAATATTCATCGGACCACATACATCTGTATGCATGATTTCCAACAAATCGGTTGCTCTCTCCATAGTACCGGAGAATGGTGTTTTTGTCATCTTGCCCATGAGGCACGGTTCGCAAGTACCAAGTGATTCATAATCAAGTGGTTCCAAAAGTCCATCAGTATGGAGTTTCTTCATGCGCTTTACACCGATATGACCTAAACGGCAGTGCCATAAATAAGTTGCACTATCATTATCAACTCTGCATCTTTTGGCTTCAACATTATGAATATGTGTGTTACTACTATCGAGATTCAATAAGAATAGATCACTCTTCAAGGGTGCATGACCATAAAAGATATTACTCATATAAATAGAATAACCATTATTCTCTGATTTAAATGAATAACTGTCTTGCATCAAACAAGATCCAGATATAATGTTCATGCTTAACGCTGGCACCAAATAACAATTATTTAGGTCTAATATTAATCCCGAAGGTAGATGTAGAGGTAGCGTGCCGACTGCGATCACATCGACTTTGGAACCGTTTCCCACGCGCACCGTCACCTCGTCCTTAGCCAATCTTCGCTTAATCTGTAGTCCCTGTTTCGAGTTGCAAATGTTAGCAACAGAACCAGTATCAAATACCCAGGTGCTACTGCGAGCATTAGTAAGGTACACATCAATAATATGTATATCACATATACCTTTGTTCACCTTGCCATCCTTCTTATCCGCCAAATACTTGGGGCAGTTCCGCTTCCAGTGACCAGTCTGCTTGCAGTAGAAGCACTCAGTTTCAGGCTTAGGTCCAGGTTTGGGTTTCTTCTCTTGAGTAGCAACTTGCTTGCTGTTCTTTTTGAAGTTTCCCTTCTTCTTCCCTTTGCCCTTTTTCTTGAAACTAGTGGTCTTGTTGACCATCAACACTTGATGCTCCTTCTTGATTTCTACCTCCGCAGCTTTCAGCATTGTGAAGAGCTCGGGAATAGTCTTATTCATCCCTTGCATATTATAGTTCATCATGAAGCTCTTGTAGCTTGGTGGCAGTGATTGGCGAATTCTGTCAATGACGCAATCATCTGGAAGATTAACTCCCAATTGAATCAAGTGATTATTATACCCAGACATTTTGAGTATATGCTCACTAACATAACTGTTCTCCTCCATCTTACAGCTATAGAACTTATTGGAGACTTCATATCTCTCAATCCGGGCATTTGCTTGAAATATTAACTTCAACTCCTGGAACATCTCATATGCTCCATGACGTTCAAAACGTCGTTGAAGTCCCGATTCTAAGCCGTAAAGCATGGCACACTGAACTATTGAGTAGTCATCAGCTTTGCTCTGCCAGACGTTCATAACATCTGGTGTTGCTCCAGCAGCAGGCCTGGCACCCAGCAGTGCTTCTAGGACGTAATTCTTCTATGCAGCAATGAGGATAATCCTCAAGTTACGGACCCAATCCGTGTAATTGCTACCATCATCTTTCAACTTTGCTTTCTCAAGGAACGCATTAAAATTCAACAGAACAACAGCACGAGCCATCTATCTACAATCAAGCATAAACAAGCAAGATACTTATCAGGTACTAAGTTTCATGATAAATTTAAGTTCAGTTAATTTACTTAAAGAACTCCCACTTAGATAGACATCCCTCTAATCCTCTAAGTGCTTACGTGATCCAAATCAACTAAACCATGTCCGATCATCACGTGAGATGGAGTAGTTTCATTGGTGAACATCACTATGTTGATCATATCTACTATATGATTCACGCTCGACCTTTCGGTCTCCGTGTTCCGAGGCCATATCTGTATATGCTTGGCTCGTCAAGTATAACCCGAGTATTCCGCGTGTGCAACTGTTTTGCACCCGTTGTATTTGAACGTAGAGCCTATCACACCCGATCATCACGTGGTGTCTCAGCACGAAGAACATTCGCAATGGTGCATACTCAGGGAGAACACTTCTTGATAATTAGTGAGAGATCATCTTATAATGCTACCGTCAATCAAAGCAAGATAAGATGCATAAAAGATAAACATCATATGCAATCAATATAAGTGATATGATATGGCCATCATCATCTTGTGCTTGTGATCTCCATCTCCGAAGCATCATCGTGATCACCATCGTCACCGGCGCGACACCTTGATCTCCATCGTAGCATCATTGTCGTCTCACCAAGCTTGTGCTTCCACGACTATCGCTACCGTTTAGTGATAAAGTAAAGCATTACATCGCGATTGCATTGCATACAGTAAAACGACAACCATATGGCTCCTGCCAGTTGCCGATAACTCGGTTACAAAACATGATCATATCATACAATAAAAATCAGCATCATGTCTTGACCATATCACATCACAACATGCCCTGCAAAAACAAGTTAGACGTCCTCTACTTTGTTGTTGCAAGTTTTACGTGGCTGCTACGGGCTTAAGCAAGAACTAATCTTACCTACGCATCAAAACCACAACGATAGTTTGTCAAGTTGGTGCTGTTTTAACCTTCGCAAGGACCGGGCGTAGTCACACTCGATTCAACTAAAGTTGGAGAAACTGTCACCCGCAAGCCACCTCTGTGCAAAGCACGTCGGGAGAACCGGTCTCGCGTAAGCGTACGCGTAATGTCGGTCCGGGCCGCTTCATCCAACAATACCGCCGAACCAAAGTATGACATGCTGGTAAGCAGTATGACTTATATCGCCCACAACTCACTTGTGTTCTACTCGTGCATATAACATCAACATATAAAACCTAGGCTCGGATGCCACTGATGGGGAACGTAGTAATTTCAAAAAATTTCCTACGCACACGCAAGATCATGTGATGCATAGCAACGAGAGGGGAGAGTATGATCTACGTACCCTAGTAGATCGACAACGGAAGCGTTTGGTTAATGTAGTCGTACGTCTTCACGGCCCGACCGATCAAGCACCGAAACTACGGCACCTCCGAGTAGCACACGTTCAGCTCGATGACGATCCCTGGACTCCGATCCAGCAAAGTGTCGGGGAAGAGTTCCGACAGCACGACGGCGTGGTGACGATCTTGATGCACTACTGCTGCAGGGCTTCGCCTAAGCACCGCTACAATATTATCGGGGACTATGGTGGCTGGGGGCGCCGCACACGGCTAAGAATAAGATCACGTGGATCAACTTGTGTGTCTCTGGGGTGCCCCTGCCTCCGTATATAAAGGACTAAAGGGGGGAGGCTGGCTGGCCATCATAGGTGCGCCAGGAGAGTCCAACTCCCTCTGGGAGTAGGATTCCCCCTAATCCTAGTTGGAATAGGACTCGCGGAGGGGGGAAAAGAGAGAGGGGGGCCGGCCCCCTCTCCTTGTCCAATTCGGACCAAGGGAGGGGAGGGGCGCGCGGCCCACTATGGGCTGCTCCTTCTCTTTTCCACTAAGGCCCACTAAGGTCCATATAGCTCCCGGGGGGTTCCGGTAACCTCCCGGTACTCCGGTAAAATCCCGATTTTCACCCGGAACACTTCCGATATCCAAACATAGGCTTCCAATATATCAATCTTTATGTTTCGACCATTTAGAGACTCCTCGTCACGTTCGTGATCTCATCCGGGACTCCGAACAACCTTCGGTACATCAAAATGCATAAACTCATAATAAAACTGTCATCGTAACCTTAAGCGTGCGGACCCTACGGGTTCGAGAACAATGTAGACATGACCGAGACATGTCTCCGGTCAATAACCAATAGCGGGACCTGGATGCCCATATTGGCTCCTACATATTCTACGAAGATCTTTATCGGTCAGACCGCATAACAACATACGTTGTTCCCTTTGTCATCGGTATGTTACTTGCCCGAGATTCGATCGTCGGTATTCCAATACCTAGTTCAATCTCGTTACCGGCAAGTCTCTTTACTCGTTATGTAATACATCATCCCGCAACTAACTCATTAGTTGCAATGCTTGCAAGGCTTAAGTGATGTGCATTACCGAGAGGGCCCAGAGATACCTCTCCGACAATCGGAGTGACAAATCCTAATCTCGAAATACCCCAACCCAACATGTACCTTTGGAGACACCTATAGAGCTCCTTTATAATCACCCAGTTACGTTGTGACGTTTGGTAGCACACAAAGTGTTCCTCCGGCAAACGGGAGTTGCATAATCTCATAGTCATAGGAACATGTATAAGTCATGAAGAAAGCAATAGCAACATACTAAACGATCGGGTGCTAAGCTAATGGAATGGGTCATGTCAATCAGATCATTCGCTTAATGATGTGATCCTGTTAATCTAATAACAACTCATTGTTCATGGTTAGGAAACATAACCATCTTTGATTAACAAGCTAGTCAAGTAGAGGCATACTAGTGACACTTTGTTTGTCTATGTATCCACACATGTATCATGTCTCCGGTTAATACAATTCTAGCATGAATAATAAACATTTATCATGATATAAGGAAATAAATAATAACTTTATTATTGCCTCTAGGGCATATTTCCTTCACAACCATCAGTGGGCCAGCAGCAGCAGCAGTTGTTGGGGATATAACTATTTATGTAAGCCGCCCAGGAGGGGCCGGGTTACGCAAAGAGAAGCCCATCTGAAGCCCAAGACCAAGACGTGAAGATGGCGGTTCAGTAAAGGGTCTAAAGGCCCACAGGCGATTTATGGCCCATGGTGATAAACCGCCATGAGGGCGTGACTTGTATTGTAAGGTAGAAGTAACTAGTCACCGAGCCGGACACTGTTTATGAGCCGGCCGGGACTCTGTAAGCCGTAGGGCATCGACCCGTGTATATAAGGGGACGACCCACTAGCGGCTTAGGATAAGAAACAACAAATCGAGAACCGGGCATAGCGTATCTCGCTCCCTGGTCATCGAAACCTCAAGCAATTCCAACCCAACTAGACGTAGGCCTTCCTTCACCGTAAGGGGCTTAACTAGTATAAACCTTGCGTATCCTTTGTCCCGATTAACCCCTTCAAGCTTCCTAGCTGCGATGGCTCCACGATTAAGTCCTTGCAAGAGGACATCTGCCGTGACAATTCCACGACAGTTGGCGCCCACCGTGGGGCCAGCGCACGGTGGATTTAAGTTCTTGAAGGGCAGCTTCGAAGGGCTCAAGGGATACGCAGTTGGCCGGATGACCAAGAGTCGTCGCAGCAAGATCTACATCGACGACGAAGGCTGGGGCCCCGACACCGGCTCAATTGAGTACGGATACCGGGTCCCCTTTGGCGGAATTCACGTCTTCATCGGCCGGATTGGTGAGCCGGGCCCTGAGCCGGACAGCTGCACCGACCCCGTCAAGACGGCTCAGCGTGCGAAACCCACCCGAGCTCAACCCGTCGTGAAGCGTGCCTTTGTGGGTTGCATCCACGGAGGTGAACTTCCTGAAGGATCTGAAGGTGATGATGAGCCGGCCGTCCTCTCTGACGGTGATTCGTCCGCCTGCTCAGCAGATTCGCTGTATCAAGTTCAAGATGGTGTGCTTGGGGGCTGTTCCGATGGCAGCACTATTCCGGACCCCTCAGAGTCGCCAAATTGGGCAGGAGTCTTCATGGCTGGTACTCAACCCGGCCAAAATTCTATGGCCTCAGCGGCGATAACGTCCGGGTTAGGAGTAGCCGGGGCAGGAGGCCCTGTGCGCTCACCGGCTCAGGTGCTGATGGATCTCATGGATAAGCTTACGACTTTGTTAACTGTTACAGTCATCCCTGCGAACCAATCTGAGCATGAGGCAGAGGTGGCACAGGTTCGCGACGAGATCGCCCGGGCCAAGGAAACCGTAGCAGCTGAAGACGCTAGATTAGCAACAGAACGGGCGGCTTTGGACGCGCGGGCGCAGCAACTTCAGGCAGAGGCCTTGCAGCTCACGTTGAGCTTAAACGCATCTAATGAGGTAATGAGGAGGAGACATCAGAAAACTCAGTCCCGTTTACCTCAGATTTATGATCCTCGCAATCTCTTCGCTACACCCGGGGCCGGCCTAAGTAACCCGCTAGGTGCAAATCAGTTTATGACATCCGGAACGGGAGGCCCAGTCCAGCCTCTGGTGACGGCGCCTCTTCACGACAATATGGCACCACCCCATTACGTGCCAATACCACAGGGTCACTTCTCCAACCCCATGGATAACTTAATCGCAACATCCACACGTTTGGCGGCTCTCCCAGTAGATGGTAATGATCTGACAGCGGTGGAAACCCGGAAGATCAGGAAACTTGTCCAAACAGCCCTGGCTCAGCAAGAGACCTACTCCTACAGCCGGGACAGGATTCACTCAACTCCTCCGCCCTGGTTAGCTCCGCCTCGTCAAAACCGGAGCCCGAGTTACAGTAGACACATGGAGTCAGAGGCCTTGTCAAGTAGCGCTCAGCGCCGGAACCAGCCCGGCGGGTATAACCCGGTTCAGGATCGGATATGTCAGGAGGACGAGCGGGCAGCTCAGCTAGCGGCTCAGCTAGCGGCCCAACATGACTCACCGGCTTACCTGACGACTTCTGTTGAGGCGGGTGTTGCTACTAGAACCGGAGGAGTTCCTTGTCTGATACCGGCTCTACGGAATGTACGTCTGCCCAAGGATTTCAAGGGACCTCGAAAGGTGCCGAATTATACGGCCGATTTACAACCTGGGACGTGGATTGAAAGTTACGAGATGGCCATGGAGCTGCTGGAGGTTAGCAATGAAGCGATGGCTAAATACTTCACCATGATGTTGGACGGAATAGCCCGTTCTTGGTTAAAGGGTTTGCCACCCAATTCCATTGGTTCATGGGCGGAGCTAAAGGCCCGTTTCATCCAGAACTTCAAGGACACTTGCAAGAAGTCTATGTCGATTGTGGACCTGACAAATTGTAAGCAGGAGGAAGGTGAATCTACGACTCATTGGGTACGCCGGGTCAAAGATATAATACATTCGTTTGACAAGATGGATGCCGGCTCAGCAGTTCTCATGCTGGAGAAGAATTGCTGTTTTGAGCCTCTGAGACAGAAACTGGGGCGCCTTAAGCGTGATTGCAACGATATGGGGACGCTAATGGCGGCTTTAGTCAAGTATGCCGATTCTGATAGTACCAAGGATCCCGCGTCTGATGAGGAAAAGACAGGGAAGGGAAAGAAGAACGGCAATGGAAAAGGTCAGCAGCATACCCGGCGAGTCAAGGAGGTAATAAGCGTAAGGCGGACGGTAACCCAGAATTTGTGGCCAATGCACAGGGTAACAATCAGAAGCGCAAAGGAAAGCCACCCCGGTTTGGCGGGTCAGGCCCGTCTCTTGAGCAATTACTCAATGAGCCCTGCCCGAAACACGGCACCCGGGAACGACCAGCGACTCACTTATGGAAGGATTGCGCAATCATGAAGGCTTTCAAGAATTCTAGTACGTTTGATGGCAATCAAGGCCCAGGTGGCGGCTCAGGAGCTGGCGGCTTTCATGGCCCGGGCGGCGGTTCAGGATCCAGCTTTCAGGGAAGCCAGGGTGATTATAATCAACAACAGTCTGGTCAAGGAGGTCAGCAGCAGCAGCAGTCGGGTTATCAGAGTCATCCAAAACAACTAAACAGTGGGCAGTATCACGTGTTCACCACAAGTTTGTGTAAACGTGATCAGAAAGTTCATAAGAGGGCTGTGAATTCTGTTGAGCCGACAGTCCCTCGTTACTTGAGGTGGTCGGAACAGCCTATTGTATGGAGCAGGGAGGATCACCCTCCCCGGGTTGATAATCCGGGTCAACTGGCCTTGGTAGTGGCACCACAGGTTGGTGGTTATAAATTTACTAAGGTGCTCATGGATGGAGGTAGCAGCATCAACATCCTCTATTACGAGACCTTTCGGCGCATGGGCTTAACTGACAAGAATTTAAAGACTTTCAACACCGTCTTCCATGGAGTGGTGCCTGGTAAATCGGTGTATCCTGTGGGTAAGATTGAGCTAGAGGTGGCCTTTGGAGACGAGCATGATTCTAGGGCAGAAAAGTTAACTTTTGAGGTGGTAAAAATCAAGAGTCCATATCACGCTTTGTTCGGGCGGCCGGCTTATGCCAAGTTCATGGCGCGGCTGTGTTATGTTTATTTACAACTCAAGATGCCAGGTTACAAGGGTACCATCACCGTGCATGGAAGTCAAAAGGTGGCCCTGGAATGCGAAGAAGGCGATGCGGCTTATGCCGAGTCTGTCTGTGCAGCAGAGGAGCTCAAATTTTATCAAGATAACGTTGACCCGGCGGATATGACTTCTCTCAAGAAGCCGACTATGGAGCATGACCCGACCATGAAGTTTAAATCGGCTGCAGAGACTAAGCTTGTTGATTTCACTCCGGGCGATTCATCTAAGCAATTTAGCATCAGTGCCAACTTGGATCCTAAATAGGAAAGCGCGCTCATCGAGTTCATCCGTGAGAACCGGGACATATTTGCATGGAAACCTTCTGACATGCCGGGTGTATCGAGAGGACTCGCTGAGCACACTCTTAATATTGATCCGAAGTATAAGCCGGTCAGGCAGTTTCTGCGGTGATTCAATGAAGAGCGACGAAAAGCTATAGGAGAAGAGGTCGCCCGGCTCTTGGCCGCTGGGTTCATTGTCGAAGTTTTTCACCCGGAGTGGTTGGCTAACCCGGTGCTCGTACTCAAGAAAAACGGCACCTGGTGGATGTGTGTGGATTACACGGACTTAAATAAGGCTTGTCCGGCTGATCCTTTTGCTCTCCCCCGTATTGATCAAATCATTGATGCTACGGCAGGTTGTGCCCGTTTGAGCTTTTTGGATGCTTATTCTGGTTATCATCAGATCAATATGGCAGTTAAGGACCAGGAGAAGACGGCTTTCATCCCCCGTTTGGAGCCTTCTGCTATGTGTCTATGCCTTTTGGGGTCAAGAGTGCCCAGGCAACTTATCAATGGTGTGTACAGAATTGTCTCCACAATCAGATTGGGCGCAATGTTCGTGCGTATGTGGATGACATAGTGGTGAAATCCAGAGAGTCGGAAACCTTGATATCTGATCTCAAAGAAACCTTTGACAATCTCCGGGTTTACAAAATGATGCTTAACCCGGAGAAGTGTGTATTTGGAGTGCCTGCAGGCAAGCTTTTGGGATTCTTGGTCTCAAACAGGGGCATCGAGGCTAATCCGGAGAAGATTAAGGCAATCACTTCTTTGGCTAAACCAACATGTATCAATGATGTTCAGTGACTGGCGGGTCGTGTTGCCGCTTTAAGCCAGTTCATAAGCCGGTTAGGGGAGAAGGCCCTACTGCTGTACCAATTGATGAAGAAGGTAGACACCTTTGTCTGGAGTGATGCTGCTAATGCTGCTTTTGAGGATTTGAAGAGGCAGTTATCTGAGCCGCCGGTTCTTGCGGCTCCCATTGACAAAGAGCCTTTGCTGTTATATGTGGCTGCTAATTCACGAGCCGTCAGTGTGGCAATTGTGGTAGAGCGCAAGGAGGCTGGTAAGGAACATCCGGTTCAACAGCCGGTTTATTATGTCAGTGAGGTACTCATCGAGTCAAAACAAAGATATCCTCATTGGCAGAAACTTGTTTACGGGGTGTTCATGGCAAGCCGGAAGCTGAAGCAATACTTCCAAGGTCACCCTATCACTGTGGTAAGTTCTGACCCTTGGGAGACATTATTCAGAATAGAGAGGCTACAGGACGAGTCGCCAAATGGGCCATCGAGCTCGGGCCTCATGGTCTGAAGTACGTACCGCACACTGCCATTAAGTCTCAAGCTTTGGTGGATTTCATCAACGACTGGACAGGGCTACAGGCACCTGAAGAGAAGCCCAATAACACTTATTGGATTATTCACTTTTATGGGTCCAGGCAGTTGGAAGGCTCGGGGGCTGGAGTTGTATTAACTTCCCCTCGAGGTGATAAATTTTGTTATGTGCTCCGGCTTATGTTTCCTTGTACTAACAATGCAGCTGAGTACGAGGCCCTGCTCCATGGTCTCCGGATGGCCAAAGAGATGAACTTGAGCCAGGTAAGATGCTTAGGAGACTCAGACCTTGTGGCTCAACATGTGTCAGGAAAGTGGGATTCTAAAGATCCCCTCATGGCGGCTTACCGTCGTGAAGTCGATGATGTGGCTGGACATTTCAAGGGTTACATAGTGGAACACATTGATCAAAGGAAGAATGAGGCGGCTGATGCCTTAAGCCGGCTGGGGTCTCAGCGTAAGCCGGTGCCGCCTAACACCTTTCTTGATGTTTTGCATAATCCTTCTGTTAAGTTACCTACAGAGGAAGATCTGGCAATACCAGACCCGGAGGCACAGCTGGTGGCGGCTCTCCACGTTATCCCGGATTGGACAGTGCCTTATTTGGCTTACATGACCCGGGGAGAGTTGCCTGAAGATGAGACCTTGGCAAGACAAATCGCCCGGAGGTCCAAATCCATGACAATTGTCAATGGCGAGTTACATCATTACAACGTCACTGGAGCGATTCAACGTTGCGTGTCACCTACAGAGGGTCAGGAGATCCTTCGTGAGATTCATGAAGGCGATTGTGGTCATCACGCCGGCTCAAAATCTCTTGTGGCCAAAGCTTTCCATCATGGGTTTTATTGGCTGACGGCTCATGCTGATGCGGAAGACCTGGTCAGTAAATGTGACGGATGTCAGAAATTCTCACGACGAGCCCATGTGCCGGCTCAAGAATTGAGGATGATTCCAATTACCTGGACATTTGCAGTCTGGGGGCTTGATATGGTCGGGCCTTTCAAAAGGTCTAAGGATAAAAAGACTCACCTCTTGGTGGAGGTTGACAAGTTCACAAAGTGGGTGGAGGCGGAGCCAGTCAGTAAGTGTGATGCAGCCACGGCGGTCCAGTTTATGAAAAAGGTGATTTTTCGCTTTGGTTTTCCACACAGCATCATAACTGATAATGGCACTAACCTTTCCAAAGGAGCTATGGAAGAGTTCTATCAACGAGAGCATATCCGGCTTGACATTTCAGCTGTGGCTCACCCTCAATCTAATGGTCAAGCAGAACGAGCTAATCAAGAAATCTTGAGGGGTATCAAGCCCCGGCTCTTGGTCCCCTTGCAGCGGACGCCGGGTTGTTGGGTGGATGAGTTACCTTCTGTACTCTGGAGCATCAATACTACACCTAACAGATCTACGGGTTACACGCCTTTCTTTATGGTGTATGGAGCAGAGGCGGTCCTGCCAAGTGATATCCGTCATGACTCACCCCGTGTGGTGGCTTATGTTGAGGAAGACAAAGAAAAAGCTCGGCAAGACGCACTTGACCTGTTGGATGAAGAGCGAGACTTGGCAATAGCCCGCTCGGCGATTTACCAGCAAGACCTGCGCTGCTACCACAACCGCCGGGTTAAGTCCAGAACCTTTCAGGAAGGCGACTTAGTGCTCCGACTCATCCAGGATCAATCTGACATGCACAAGCTATCCCCTCCTTGGGAAGGACCCTTTGTGGTCAGTAAGAATCTGAACAACGGATCATACTACCTTATCGACGTTCGGGAACACAAAGACTCATGTAAGTCGGAGGAGGAGACCCGTCGGCCGTGGAATATCACTCATCTTCGGCCTTATTATACTTGAGCCGTCGGCTCTAATGTGTATGTACTTATACTATGTATATTACATAAAGCAATAAAGCAGGACCTCTGTCCTTTTTTCCACTCCAAAAAAAGGTTTATGTGTTTTCTTTGTCAGGTGGTGGAGATAACCAAGGAGAAGCGGATCATATCTGAATCCGGCTTTCCTTTGGTCCGGTTTATGATCATATCTGAATCTAGCCATGATCACTTGGGGGCTTCCTGTTCAAACATAGGTCGTATTCGAACCAAAGAGAACATAGCTGTCGATACCCACTTGATCGGCATACTGCCAAATCCACTTGGGGGCTTCTTGATCATATTTGAATCATAGCTTAACCCCTTTTGGGTTTGACGTGGATCGTATTCGAATCAGCGTCATTAAACAACTCTTATGGTCACTTGGGGGCTTCGTGTTCAAACATAGGTCATATTCGAACCAAAGAGAACATAGCTATCGATACCCACTTGATCGACATCGCCACAGCCACTGGGGGCTAACAGATCGTATCCGAATCTTAGCTCAACCCCTTTGGAACGGTTCAATGATCGTATTCGAATCAGAAACCCTTGAATTTTGTTCATCATATTTTACAAGTGTCAACATTGGATATCTTGTGACCCTTTTGAAAATACAATGGAATACATTACAATCCTCCAGGATTAATATTGGTTATATCAGGTTGTTAAGTACCAGGTGAACTTGTATGTGCCAATTTTTAGGAGTTAAACTTACCCTCGGAGGTTGGTTTATATAAGCCGAAAAGCAGCCGTAAGCATCACAGGGCAATGCAAGGTATTTCTGCAAAGGACATAACAGATTCATATAAACTACAAAGTGCATAGTGACGGCGGCTTATGCAAGTATTAAGGGCCATAAGCATGCACAAAGGCATAGCAAAACTCAAGGTATTTTTTACTCTTTTACAAGACTCCCCGAGTCTGAATGATGCGGCATTGTTTTTCTACAATGACATAAGCAGGTGGCACCTGAGAATCTACTCTTGGGGTTGATTTGAAGCCTCCGGGTTATCCTTCTCTGTCTCTCCGCCGGCTGCTTTGTCCTGGAAGGATGATGAGGCCCAGTCAATGCCACTCAAGGCCTCAAACTCAGCTTCATCATCTATTAAACCGGTTGGGTCGACTTCAGGAGCAAAGGTGTGCTTACGGATTGGAGGGATCAAGCTGACATCGTCATAATGCGGCATGGGGATTCCCCGATTCTCCTTGTCATAACCCAGCTGACACTTGGTGAGGTCAGTGTCGTTCCCAATAAGAGTAGCCACCGGACGTATATCCTTCACACAGGCAGTGAAATCCTTATCATTAAACACGGTGCCATCTTCCTTTAAACTTGGACACCCAAGAGCAATATCAGCGGGGTCTAGTTCTGGAAGCCACGCCTTGGCCCGGCTCAATGCGGCTATAGCTCCGGCTCTTGCAAATGCTCGTCTTAACTCTTGGATTCGCCGAGGTAGCACATCAAGCCGCTTCAGGACATCTTGCAGGAGATAGGGAACATCATTTGATAAAGCCACACCGGCCAGAGCATGTTGGGACCCGGTGTAGAGCTGTTCCACCAGAGTATAAACCGCCTTCAGCTTGATCACCATGTTCTGCTTGAGATTTGTGCTCCTGGGGCCTGCGTTATTAAGCATAAGGTGAGTCAGAGGAAACAACTGAAATGGTCATTTAAGGTTTGAGTAAGTCACTCACCAAAGATTGATGAGACCATTCGAGATATCTGGCGCTTTAAGTCGGACAGTTCGGCCGTTGCTTCCGCAAGCGATGCCTCTGCTGCCTCGGCCTAGGTCACCAGTGCGGCCTTTTCATCAGCCCAAATTTTCTTCTCCGATTCAAAATTTTTCTTTAGCTTCTCTTGTTCAGAGACGCTGAATTCAAATTTGGAGTTAGCCTTTTGAGTTTCAATCTCCTGGGCTGCCATGCGGTTCTTCAGGTCAACAATCTCCAATTCAAATTGACTTATGATGGCCTGCATTGCACCGGATAGTAGTCAAGATTACGGTAAATAATATTAAGTCCCAAGCACTTTGCAAGCAAAGGTACTTGACACTTGGGGGCTAATGTATACTGAAGAACTTTCAATTACTACTCCGGCTCATGGAAATTAAGTCCCAAGCACTTTGCAAGCAAAGATGTTTGGCACTTGGGGGCTAATGTGTATCGCAAGTGCTACAACCGGGTTAAATGTCTTTTTCCTAAGCCGGATAAGCAGTGCTAGGCAATTTTCTAAAGTCTACAACATATTTACTTATAAGCAATAGACTTGGGGGCTGGTATAGTAAGTATGGTTAAAGAAAGCTTGCATAAGTCATACCTCAGATTTTTGCTGTATCTGCTTCACCATGTCAATTTCTAGGTCACGGCTGCTATGTACTTGATTGATATAGCCGGAGACGATCTCTCCAATACTCAAATGAGTATAGTCAGTGACGTCCAGCTTGGCCTTTTGGCGTTCTACTAATTCCTCTTTAGAACACTTGGCAAGTACAGCTGGCTGTGCCGGCTCAACAAACTGAGTCTTGAGAATCTCAACTTCCGGATCATTTGCCTTGGCGGGGCTAGGAGCCTCCGGGTTACCAGAATTGTTGAGAGTTTGCTCAATAGGCGGGTCAGAGGAAGATATAGGAACATCATGAGATGGTTGAGGCGGTGGCTCGTGAGCAGAGGCATCAGGAGCAGCTGTGCCCAGCTCTGGTTCAGTCACAACCGGCTCTTGGGGCGGTTTATTCTTTTTTGCCCTTTTGCTGGGCTTTACTTGCACACTGTGGAAAAGGTAGACAGGTTAAATACAAAAAATATGAGTAAAATAAGGCATAAGGTACAACAAATTCATATTGCCCGGGAGCAGTTTTGAAGGCTGGCATGTTGGACTGCATAGACTCACCGGAGGAAGGTGAAATATCCTGATAGTTGGAGTCAGAAGAATTGAGAGGCTGACGAATGAAACCCGCCAAAGGAAAAAGAAGGCGTAAATTGGAGATAACCTCAGCCTGGCGTTTCCTGGTCACATCAGGTAAGCCGGAGGAGAGTTCCGCGTCTTTGCTGGTCCGGGTCTGCCTCCGGCTCTCACAAATCTGTCGCTTCAAAAGAAATTGAGGGTCTTGGTAAGCTAAAGGATGTTAAAATCTTACTTTCCGGGTCACTCTTCGGATTTTCAACCTCGGTAAAGGCTCCGAGTCGGAGGAGATTATAGTTACCTCTTCAACAGCTTGGCTGTTGCCTGTATCCTCCTGAAAGGAATTAATGTCAATAACATGATGATAAAAGAGTCAGAGGAATTAGGAGTTACCTCTTCTTCATCATCCTCAGTATCATCCAGTTTCATCATATCCGAGGCGCTGGGTTTCCTCTTTCTTGAAGTTCTAGTGTTAGCGGTTCTTCTTTCGGCTCTTTTCGCTGCTCTGGCTTGTTTGGCAGCCTCATGGTCATACTTGACCTTCCAGAAGTCGCTACTTGCCTATGAATAAGGATAAAGGGTTATGAGTAAAGGTAAGGTATAACATAATAAAGATAATTGTGGAGGATAATAACTCACTGGAGGGGCAAGGTTCTTCTTGTAGAAAGGAAGTAAGCCAAAGGCATTACTAGTCACCGTGCCCTCTTTCAGCAAAGACTGGGTTGTAGCTTCCACGACATCATCTGGTAAGTCGTCAGGACTATGACGCAGTGGGTCATCCTTTTCGCCTGAGTAAGTACACATTAAGCCGGGGCGGCGGCTTAACGGAGTCACTCGCCAAGCAACCCAGACTCGGACCAGGTCGATGCCATCTAAACCATTCCCCAACAGATCTTTGATTTTCCTAATAGTGGGGGTGAGTGACAGACGATCAATAGCAGTCAACTTGTCCGACAGCGGGTGGTTGGATTCAAGGCGCAAGGCGCGGAAGCCTGGCAGCAGGTTTTCACCAGCCGGAGAAGTGTCCTGGCAGTAAAACCATGTTTGGTTCCAATCCTTTGGATGACTCGGCAGTTCAGCATAGGGGAAAAGGCAGTCTCTCCGTCGCTGAATTGAGATGCCACCAAGTTCTAGACTAGGTCCATTGGCGCGCTCATTCTGCCGGTTCAAATAGAACAACTCCCTGGACAAAAGTAGGCTGGGTTCTTCTCCAAGGTAGACCTCACAGAAAACTTGGAAGTTGCAGATATTTGACACGGAATTGGGCCCGATGTCTTGAGGTCTTAAGTCAAAGAAATGCAGAACGTCTCTAAAGAATTTTGGACCGGGAGGAGCAAATCCCGGCTCATGTGATCGGTAAAAATGATCACCTCCCCTTCCTTGGGTTGAGGTTTCTCTTCAAATGGTTCAGGAGCACGATAAGACATGACATCCTTCTTGGGAAGATGGCCAGACTTTACAAACTCGGACAGTTTGTTCTCTGTAACAATGGATGGGACCTAGTTGCAGGTAACCGGAGGTTTAACAGCTTTGGGTGCCATTGGGTAAATTGAAGCCTACAACAAGATAAAGGAAATTTTTCCGGTTTATTATAACCCGGAGAATAAACATTGTTGGGTTATTTAAGATGGCGGCTTAAGAAGGGGCCTAATGACATGCAGGTAACTATGTGATAATGTTTAACAGCTGTAGGTATTAAAGATGATTAAGGTTTTCTTAAGTCGCCCGAGGCAAGCGGTGCTGACAGCCGATATTATCTTAAACCGGCTATGCGGACTACTATGGCTGAAACAGAGTCAACAGACGCAGTTTTTTGGCTAAGTGTGGAACAAACAGGTTTCACAAGTTGCAATCATTATTTTGGATCAAACGATGCTCTGGAAAGGAAAATATTTCTAGATCTAAAACAGTACAGAAAAGTTCATATACTCGTGGAAGGCTTCCAAAACAAGGGAAATGAGATCTGTTCTCATACAGGATAAGCACAAACATTTTCCGCAATAGTTCTAAGTTGTTTTTATAATCTAAACAAGGCATTTGAGGTGAGAGCTAATGGAGGTTTGCGTTGGGCGGCGATGAACGACGACGAACTCAAGACGGTTTCAATGCAGATCCGAGAAGGGGGAAAAGAGGAACTCACAGATGCGGAAGAACTACGGAGGGTCGCCGTCGTTTTTTGGTCAAGATTAGGGTGATGCAGTGGCCTGAGTCGGTGAAGATGAGGGGGTCGACGGCGGCGGCGGCGGCGGAGCTTGAGCAGCAAAGAAGGAGGTGCGAGGAGGAAGACGACTGAAGGAAATGAAAAAGACCTAGTTCGCATCTATTTATAAGGAGGGGCTGACCAAGACGGCGCGAGAAATGAGGAGACGGAATATCATTGACAACAACCCCGACGCCTCGATTTTCGAGATGGTCAGTAAAGGCAAAGATCCGTTGGAGGATATGACGGAATAAAATATGAGTTTTATTGAAGATGACGTCACGGAGATTTAACCCAGATCCAGATGATGACGTCACGGCGGGTTAAAGTTTCCGCACAAAGCAGAAGACCGAAGGCCAGTTCATAAGGTTTTTAAAGATTGACATGAACCGGTTCAAATCAATCTGGGGCCTAATATTGGGGATATAACTATTTATGTAAGCCGCCCAGGAGGGGCCGGGTTACGCAAAGAGAAGCCCATCTGAAGCCCAAGACCAAGACGTGAAGATGGCGGTTCAGTAAAGGGTCTAAAGGCCCACAAGCGATTTATGGCCCATGGTGATAAACCGCCATGAGGGTGTGACTTGTATTGTAAGGTAGAAGTAACTAGTCACCGAGCTGGACACTGTTTATGAGCCGGTCGGGACTCTGTAAGCCGTAGGGCATCGACCCGTGTATATAAGGGGACGACCCGCTGGCGGCTTAGGATAAGAAACAACAAATCGAGAACCGGGCATAGCGTATCTCGCTCCCTGGTCATCAAAACCTCAAGCAATTCCAACCCAACTAGACGTAGGCCTTCCTTCACCGTAAGGGACTGAACTAGTATAAACCTCGCGTATCCTTTGTCCCGATTAACCCCTTCAAGCTTCCTAGCTGCGATGGCTCCACGATTAAGTCCTTGCAAGAGGACATCTGCCATGACAATTCCACGACAGCAGTCGGGTTATCAGAGCAATCCTAAGCAATTAAATAGTGGGAAATATCATGTCTTCACCACTAGCTTGTGTAAGCGTGATCATAAGCTTCACAAGAGGGCAGTAAACTCTGTTGAACCGGCGGTGCCTCAGTATTTGCGCTGGTCTGAGCAACCCATTTTGTGGAGTAGAGAGGATCACCCGCCCCGGGTTGACAATCCGGGTCATCTGGCCTTGGTGGTGGCCCCTCAAGTTGGGGGATATAAGTTGACAAAGGTACTCATGGATGGGGGAAGTAGTATCAACATCCTATATTATGATACCTTCTGTCGTATGGGGTTGATAGATAAGAATCTTAAACCGTCAAACACCGTTTTCCATGGTGTGGTGCCTGGTAAGTCCGCATATCCAGTGGGCAAGATAGCCTTAGAGGTGGTCTTTGGAGATGATCATGATTCAAGATCAGAAACATTGACTTTTGAGGTGGTAAAAATCAGAAGTCCGTATCACGCTTTGTTTGGCGACCGGCTTATGCTAAGTTCATGGCAAGGCCGTGTTATGTTTATCTGCAGCTTAAAATGCCAGGTCATAAGGGGACCATCACAGTACATGGGAGCAGGAAGATCGCTTTGGGATGTGAAGAAGGTGATGCGGCTTATGCTGAGTCGGTTTGTGCCACGGAGGAGCTGAAGTTTTATAAAGACCAAGGTGATCTGGCAGATATGACTTCTTTGAAAAAGCCAACTATGGAACACGATCCGGCGTTGAAGTTTAAATCGGCCACAGATACTAAGATGGTTGATTTTGTTCCGGGCGATTCATCCAAGCAGTTCAGCATCAGCCTAACCTGGATCCCAAATAGGAAAGCGTGCTCATCGAGTTCATCCGTGAGAACCGGGACATCTTTGCATGGAAACCTTCTGACATGCCAGCTGTACCGAGGGAACTCACTGAGCACACACTTAACATTGATCCTAAGTTTAAACCGGTCCAGCAGTTTCTCTGCCGCTTCAATGAAGAAAGGCGCAAGGCTATTGGTGAAGAGGTAGCTCGGTTGTTGGCCGCAGGGTTTGTCGTGGAGGTCTTTCACCCGGAGTGGTTGGCTAATCCGGTGTTGGTTCTTAAGAAAAAACGGCACTTGGTGTATGTGTGTTGATTACACAGACTTGAACAAGGCTTGCCCTGCAGATCCCTTTGCCCTCCCTCGTATTGATCAGATGATTGATGCTATGGCGGGTTGTGACCATTTGTGTTTTCTGGACGCTTATTCTGGTTATCATCAGATCAAGATGGCAGTTAAGGACCAGGAGAAGACGACTTTTATAACTCCTTTTGGAGCCTTCTGCTATGTCTCCATGCCTTTTGGGCTCAAGAGTGCCCAGGCGACTTATCAACGCTGTGTTCAGAATTGTCTTCATAAGCAGATTGGGCGCAATGTTCATGCGTATGTAGATGATATTGTGAGAAAGTCCAGGAAGGAGGAAACATTGGTAGATGATTTGCGAGAAACCTTTGACAACCTCCGGGTTTACAAGATGATGCTCAATCCGGAGAAGTGTGTTTTTGGTGTCCCAGCAGGCAAACTCTTGGGTTTTCCTGTGTCAAACAGAGGCATTGAGGCTAATCCGGAAAAGATCTTAGCAATTACATCTTTGGCTAAACCGGCGTGTATCAATGACGTTCAACGTTTGGCCGGCCGGATTGCGGCTTTGAGCCGGTTTATTAGTCGTCTATATCAGATGCTCAAGAAAACGGATGATTCTGTCTAGAGTGAGGCGACTAATAAAGCATTTGAGGATCTGAAGAGGCAGTTAGTTGAACCGCCTGTGCTTGCAGCCCCGGTCGATAAAGAGCCGTTATTGCTATATGTGGCTGCTAATGCCCGATGTCAGGACCCCGACTCAATGCCACATCGATCTAGCATGTAGCACCTCATATCACTTTGCGGCCTCACGCACGGTATCCCCACGGGTGTCGCCTTACCTTTGCCCGGGACCGTTTGCGCCTTTTGGCACACGGATATGACAGTGTCGCTAGCATCCATATGAGAAGGAGCCCGGGCTGACATGGCTAGTCGTAAACCCAAAGCGGCACTAACTTACAGGGACAGGCATCCATGACCCAGCATCGAACGTGTCGGTCATCAGCGAGTGAATCCAGGCTGTAGCACTGGGCTAACAGGACTCCGGTGAACCGGGCTGTAGCGGGCTAACAGGACTCCGGTATTCATCACGTGACATTTCCCCGAAGGGACAGACACAGGAACAAAGAAGGACACATGCCGGCCAGCCTAAGTGTTCCGGAGCAGTAGCAAGCTACCAGGGCTTAGTGGAAGCACTAGGAGACATTTCCCGGTAAGAGAGAACTACTAAGGATAAACAACTAGATAGTCAGATCCCACACATAGCAATACACATTACACGTACGCATAACATGCAAGTATGTGCTGTACAACATGGCATCACAGCATAACTCAACAACTCATATAGATAAAGGCTCAGAAGAGCCATCACAGCATTATTACAAACAGGGGTCACATGACCCAACAGTCAGAGCAATCAAGCAACAAACGGAAGCATTACATGTCTGAGTACAGACATCTATAAATGAAAAAGGCTGAAAGCCTGACTATCTACAACGTCCGATCAAGATCGTAGCTGAGGTACTAGCTACTAGTCGAAGTCCACGAGAACACTAGTAAGACCGAAGTCTCCGCTGCAAAAACATAAATAAAGCAACATGAGTACAAAGGTACTCAGCAAGACTTACATCAGATCCTATCATACATGCATTTGTATCAAGAGGGTAATGTGGGGTTTAGTTGCAGCAAGCCAGCTTTGACTCTGTGGCTAACCTGTTCTACGACTACCAGAAACTCTTGAGGTGATATGGCGCACACGAGTCCACTAATCACCACACAATACACTACTATGGATTCATTCCCGTCTCCCTACGAGAAGGCCATCCATAGCACTCACACTTGTCTTGAGCATTTTATAGTATCCACTTCAAGTTGTCTATGTACCATGTAGGCATCCAAGAAGTCCATAACCGCGGACCCGGCTATTCGAATAGATCATGTTAACCCTGCAGGGGTGTACTTCTTCACACACGCTCTCGCCACTTACCGCCATGTACACGTCATGTATCTCGGCAACCTTCAAGCGGAAGCCTGGCGAGGGTGTCGGCCACGACCTGACTAACCACACAAGACTCTAATCCAGGTTTATCGCCTATTCGGGTTCCATCCGCAAGGAGATCCGGCCGGGGTTTCACTCACGGCCCCAAACGATGTGTGCAGGGTTCCCAAGCCCACCTCGCCGGATGGATCTACGCTTGGTACACCGTGCCACTTGTGCCTAGTCTGTCCCAAGCCCACCTGGCCGGGTGCCACTTGGTAGACTACTAACACTACCTACAAACACCAGAAACTAGTTGCGACTCCTGGACAGAGATCAAGTTGGTTAATAAGTCGAGAGGGCTTGGAGCGCCCGGAGCCCAATGTGTGGTAGTATCGAGTCATTGGACAACATACATAGAACTCAGTGCTTAAGGACGGTTCCAGTGAGACAACCCACCATGTACTCCTACATGGCCTCTCACCGCTACCTTTACCAAATCGTGTTCACACACTTAACTCTCAGCACCAGAACATATCGTAACACTCCAATTCATTCCCAATGAATCAGACCTGACACAACTCTAAGCAATAGCAGGCATAGCATGGTAGGAACACATCAGTGGCTTCAATCAACTCCTACACATGCTAGTGGGTTTCAACTATTTACTGTGGCAATGACAGGTCATGCAGAGGAATGGGTTCAACTACCGCAGCACGAAGTAGCAGATGAATCGTTGTTGTCCTAATGCAATAACTGAGAGCAGGAGCGAGAGATTAGGATTGTATCGGAATGAACAAGGGGGGTTTGCTTGCCTGGTAAATCAACAGAGGAGGCACTGCTTCACAGACAGGTACTCTGGAACAGCTCCGGAGCAGGACCTATCGAGAAGGAACGGTGCCGGCAATCAATACACAAACATATGCAACAATATGATGCATGAACATGGCATGAAGATGTGATGTTGTTTGAGCTAATGCAACTAGTAATCATTTGATTTGAAGTCCATTTGAACCATAAGCTCAAATGCAATTCTAAATTAAGTCTCTTATATATGCCATAATGTGTTTTCTCATATTCAGCATGTATAAGTTGGTTTGTCATGCATGAAACTAGTACAGATGGAAAGATTGCATTTTTCTGATAATTTTTCATATATAAATTATTTTAATCTGAGCTACGGTTGAATTGATATGAATTTTTGAAGTTTAAATCAATTTCTGGAATTTCCTGATTTAATTTAAATCCAGAAATCATATTATTGCGCCAGCATGACGTCATCACTACATCAGCGGTCAACGCGGCTGTCCAGGGTCAAACCTGACGTGTGGGGTCCACACGTCAGTGACATTGGAGTTAACCCCGAGTCAAACCTGGGCTGATTAGCTTTGACTAAGCCCTGGGGCCCACTGGTCAGCGTCAGTAGGTGGGGATTAGTGCCTAATTAACAGAGCCACGTCAGCTCGCCGGAGTTCTGGCCGACGGCAACCAATAGCGCGGCGGCGACTCGCCGGACTTGCGCTACAAGCGGCGTTTGGTCACGCGAAGACCACCGGGGCGTAGCCCGTCGTCGTCCGCAACCAGGGGAGCTGGTGGGGGGCTGCGGGGGCGCCGGAGCTCGCCGGAGCAAAGCTCGCGGCGGCGGCCGGAGCTCGGCGACTTGCGGCCGCGGCGTTGTGGTGCACGGCAGTGGAAGCGGAGGGCTCCTACGGCCTCCTGGCGTCACCAGGAACACGGTGACGCGCGCGGGAGTGGCTGGCTTGGGCTCATGCCACCGTGGCGCCATGGCCGGCGGCGAGGAACTTACGGGCGCGGTGGTTGAGCTAGCTAGACGGGGCAAACGAACACGGGGAGGAGGGGGTTCGGTGCGGGGGCTCACAGCGAGACCAGCGAGCGCGAGGGCGAGGTCGGGGATGCCCGGTAGCTCCCGAATCGACGGCGAGGATCCACGGCGGCCGGAGGCGAAGTTGGCGACGGCGACGGCTCCACGGGGTGCTCCGTCTTGCGTGGCTCGACGAGGAGGTAGAGGGGGTCGCGGCGGATCTGGGGAGCGTGTCGGGGAGGCGAGGGGGAGGCGGTGGCTACGGTGATGCTCGTCGGCGGCGGCGGTGATTCTCGGGTGAGAGAGAGAGAGCAGGGGGAGAGAAGAAGAGCGAGGGAGAGTGCGAGAGGGGTCGGGGTGGCGTGGCGACGCGCGGGATCGTCCAGAGCGACGAGGGGGGGCGCCAGGCAAGCAGGGAGGCTGGTGGCGTGGCGCGGTGGCGCGCGCGCGCCGGGCACGCTCCCCTCCCTCTGTCGAGGACGAAGACGACAGAGGAGGAGGCGGGCTGGGCCGCCTGCTGGCTGGGCCGGCCTGCTGCTGCTGGGCTGCACAGGGAGGAGGCCCAGGTAAGTCTCCCTCTTTTATTTTTGTTTTCTAATTTTTCTGACATTTGTTTTGATTTAATTAAAAAATTAAATCATTTAATTACCTTATGCCAATTTTTGCAGGAGCTAGCTATATTATTCCAGAGCTCCCCAATAGGTGGCATAATTTTTGGACATATATTAATATATATAACTAATATATTTCCAATGCAAATATTTATCGGATTAATCCAAATGGCCAAAATTAAATATCCATGAGCTCCTAAAATATTGGTTTGATTTTTATCTCTGTCCAATATTTTCAGAGGGCAACATGAGCATTTTCTTGGACCCTTTTGGAGAAAATTTTTATTTGGGTCATTTTCAAAAATGATTCTGAGGGTTCCACCAATCCTCATTTCAAATTTAAATGAAATTTAAATATGATGCACAAATGGCTAGCTAGTCTAGGTCATACCAGACTAGGGATGTGACAACTCGCCCCCACTTGAAAGAATCTCGTCCCGAGATTCAGGGGTCGACGGAAAGAAAGCGGGGTACTCCAGTCGAAGACGATCTTCTCGCTCCCAAGTAGCTTCTCTCTCGGAATGATGAGACCACTGAACTTTGAGAAACTTGATGTTCTGACGTCGAGTGACACGCTCTGCTTGATCAAGAATGCGAACCGGGTACTCTCGGTATGTGAGGTTATCTTGGAGATCAAGCGTTTCGTGATCCACTCCGCGGATAGGATCCGAGAAGCAACGCCTGAGTTGAGAGACGTGGAAGACATCATGAACTCGAGAAAGATGTGGGGGTAGTTCCAATTGGTAGGCAACCTCTCCTCGTTTAGCGAGAATGCGAAAGGGACCAATGTAACGAGGAGCCAACTTGCCCTTGATACCGAAACGATGGGTACCCTTCAAAGGAGTAACCCGAAGGTAAGCTTGGTCGCCAATTTCATAAGTCATATCCTTATGATGACGATCGTACTGGCTCTTTTGACGAGACTGGGCTGTTTTCAAATTCTCACGAATGATGCGAACTTGCTCTTCTGCCTCCTGGATCATGTCCGGTCCAAAGAATTGTCTTTCACCGGTTTCTGACCAGTTCAAAGGTGTTCGACATCTTCGTCCATAGAGAACCTCAAAAGGAGCTTTCTTGAGGCTGGATTGATAGCTATTGTTATAAGCAAATTCGGCAAAAGGAAGACATTTCTCCCAATCCATACCGAATGAGATAACGCAAGCTCTAAGCATGTCCTCGAGGATTTGGTTGACCCGTTCCACCTGACCACTCGACTGAGGGTGGAAAGCGGTACTGAAGGAAAGATGGGTTCCCATGGCAGTTTGGAAACTCTCCCAAAAATGAGAAGTGAAAAGACTGCCACGGTCTGAATTGATCTCTAGTGGAACACCATGAAGTGACACTATTCGAGAAATATATAAGTCAGCAAGCTGACTAGCAGTGATACTCTCTCGAACAGGAAGGAAGTGAGCCACTTTGGAAAGACGATCAACGACTACGAAGATAGCATTATTCCCTCTTTTGGTCCTGGGAAAACCGGTGATGAAGTCCATACCAACTTTATCCCATTTCCATTCAGGAATAGCTAGAGGCTGAAGGGTGCCAGCAGGTCTTTGATGCTCTGCCTTAACGCGACGACAAACGTCACAGTTAGCAATAAACTGAGCGATTTCTCTCTTCATCCTAGTCCACCAGAACCTCTGGCGTAGGTCCTGATACATCTTAGTACTACCGGGATGAATCGTGAGAGGAGATTCATGCGCCTCCTTAAGAATCAGTTGTCGAAGATGTTGATTCTTGGGAACCACCAAGCGATTCTCAAAGAAAACAACACCACGATCATCCATAGTGAAACATCCACCAACTCCCTTCTTAATGTTTCTCTTGATCCGGGAAATTCCTGTGTCTTGCTTTTGAGCTGCGATAATCTGATCCTTAAGATCAGGTTTCGCCACCAGCGTAGAAAGGAATCCGTGAGGAGCAATGTGAAGATTAAGCTTACAGAATTCCTCATGGAGAAGTGGTTGGCCTTGCTGCAACATGAGATTGTTGCAATAGGATTTACGGCTTAGAGCATCAGCCATGACATTGGCTTTGCCTGGGGTGTAGGTAATCCCTAAATCATAATCTGTGATCAACTCCAACCAACGTCTTTGCCTAAGGTTCAGATCCGGTTGGGTGAAGATATACTTGAGACTCTGGTGATCGGTGTAGATCTCGCAACGTTTACCAAGAAGGTAATGTCGCCAGGTCTTGAGTGCATAGACTACGGCTGCAAGCTCTAGATCATGTGTAGGATAATTCTCCTCATGTGGATGCAACTGTCGAGATGCATAGGCAATCACATGACGATCCTGCATAAGAATGCAACCTAGTCCCTGTCGTGAGGCGTCGCAGTAGATAATAAAGTCTTTAGTGAAATCCGGTGGCACAAGTATGGGAGCAGAAGTCAGGCGTCTTTTTAGTTCCTGAAAACTGTACTCACACTGTGGGGACCACTCGAACTTTTTATCTTTCTTGAGAAGTTCCGTGAGGGGTTTGGCTACTTTGGAGAAATTTTCAACAAAGCGGCGACAATAGCTGGCTAGACCAAGGAAACTCCTAACTTGTTTAACGGTCTCAGGTGGAGTCCAATCGAGAACAGCCTGAACTCTCTCGGGATTGACAGCAATGCCCTTACCAGAGATTACGTGGCCTAGGTAGGTCACTTCTGGCAACCAAAATTCACACTTGGAGAACTTGGCATAAAGGCGGTGCTCTCTGAGTTTTTCTAACACAAGTCTAAGATGTTCGGCATGCTCTTCCTCGTTCTTCGAGTAAATAAGAATGTCATCGAGGTAAACCACGACGAACTTATCTAAGTACTCCATGAAGATCGAGTTCATCAAGCGGGAGAATGTGGCTGGGGCGTTGGTTAGACCAAAGGACATGACGGTGTACTCGTACTGGCCATAACGAGTGACAAAAGCTGTCTTGGGAATGTCCCCGTTTCTGATTTTGATTTGGTGGTATCCTAACCTTAAATCCATCTTGGAGAAGACTGAGGATCCAGCGAGCTGATCATACAGGTCGTTGATCCTGGGGAGCGGATACTTGTTCTTTATCGTAACCAAATTAACGGGGCGATAATCTACAACCATCCGATCCGTACCATCCTTCTTCTTGACGAAGAGGACGGGGCAAGCCCAAGGAGAAGAACTAGGACGGATGAAACCCTTTTGCAAGGACTCATCAAGTTGTTTCTTAAGCTCGGCTAGTTCTAAGGGTGCCATCTTGTAAGGTCTCCTGGAGATTGGAGCAGTTCCTGGAATAAGATCTATGACGAACTCTACATCTCTGTCAGGGGGAACACCTGGCAGTTCCTCTGGAAAGACATCCGGAAAGTCACGAGCTACCGGGATATCTTCAAGGTCTGGAAGAGGGCTGGCATTAAGAGAATAGAGCTGACGCTTTGCAACTCTAGTGGAGACAGTGACTATCTTGCCAGATGGGTGTGTAAGCTGAACAGATCTGGTGTAACAATCAATCTTGGCATGATGAGCTGTCATCCAGTCCATACCCAAGATGATGTTAATATCTGAGGACTTGAGAGCTACAAGTGATGCAAGGAATACAAGTCTGTCAACAAGGATTTCGTTACCATGGCTTACACTAGAGGTTTGCCATTTGGATCCGGGAGTTTGAATGACTAGTGGAGAGGGCATATCACAAAATGACATGTCGTGCAAGCGGGCATAGCTTTCAGAAATGAAGGAATGAGACGCTCCAGTATCGAACAAAACCGATGCCGGATGACAGTTGACAAGGAGTGTACCAAGAACGACATCTGGATCATCATGAGCGGCTTTAGCTGAGACGTGATGCACACGTCCATGTTCAGTGGGAGCTAACTTGGCACTGATCATCTTGCGTGATGGCTTACCATGGCCAATAGACTTCTCGGGCTGGGGTGGAGCAACTCTGGTCTGAGTGCAATTACGGGCAATGTGGCCTGGCTCTCCGCACTTGTAACAAATCTTGGAGGTAGGATGTGGACCTGCATTAGAAGGCGGTCCACCAATAGGCCTGGGTGGAGCATACTGCTGAACTTGATGAGGTGCCACATAAGATGGCCTCGGTACATATTTGGGTGGAAGAGCGGAGTTTGGAACCCAAATCCGGCGCTTCTGAGAGCTAGAACCGGAGGAAGATTCCAAATCACGAGTGTGCTTACGAGACTCCTCGTAAGTGAGTTGAGCTGTCTCTGCATTAATGGCCTTGTTCACAAGGGCTTGGAATGTATCACAATGATGCAGGTGGAGATCACGACGCAACTTGGGGTTGAGACCCTTCCGGAACCTAGCCTGCCTCTTGGCGTCCGTGGACACCTCTTCTGTGGCATAGCAGGCAAGGTTCTCGAACTCTCTGCTGTAAGCATCAACAGCCATCTTATTCTGGGTGAGACTACAGAACTCTTCTCTCTTGCGATCGATGAGGGCTTCAGGAATGTGATGTTCGCGAAAAGCCTCAGTGAAATCTCTCCAGGTAGGAATCTGGCCAGCTGGAAGCATAGCCTCATAGTTCTGCCACCAAAGACTAGCAGGACCTTCCAGGTGGTATGTGGCATAGGTGACCTTGTCATCTTCAGCTACGCTCGCGGAACGCAGCTTATGAGTGATGCTACGGAGCCAGTCATCTGCATCGAGTGGCTCGATGGAATGATGAAAGGTAGGTGGGTGCAAGCGAATGAAGTCATGAATGGTCGCAGACTTATTGGACCGAAGTGCGGTGTTCTCCTCGATACGTGCCAACAAACGGTTAGACTCACGCTTGTTCCTCTCCATTTCTAACATGAACTCTGTCAACGAAGGCGGGTCGGGAGGATCCTCATCCCTACCATCTTCATAGTTCTGGCTACGAATAATAGAACTTGATGACATCCTGAGAAACGAAACCAAGGACGGAATCAGCATCAATCTATAGGCTATAGAATGTAGGACAAGGGATTAGTATCCCTCGAACTCCTAGGGAAATTCCGGCAGCATAACGACAGTAAAATGCTCAGAATGAGACATCCTACTAAAAATGGGGCAATAACATACTCATCATCATTACTCAAGGTTCTGAGATCATACTAAACAGACTACACCGGAAATACTCAAAACTGGGGTATGACTCTGATCAACCAATCCTATGGGACTACGGAGTAGTAACACGTGATCCTGATAGACGGAAGAGAAAGCCTAGTTCCTTAACCCCGTAGAAAGGATAGGATGACTCAGATCAGAAGACCATGAGGTATAAGGAGTAAAAAGAGCCTTACGTTCCTTCCCACAATCAATTCCCTTACATAACTAAATAATTTCTAGACTCAACTTCGACCAGTTTGGCTTGGTAATCCTACATGCAGTCAGGCTCTGATACCAACGCTGTCAGGACCCCGACTCAATGCCACATCGATCTAGCATGTAGCACCTCATATCACTTTGCGGCCTCACGCACGGTATCCCCACGGGTGTCGCCTTACCTTTGCCCGGGACCGTTTGCGCCTTTTGGCACACGGATATGACAGTGTCGCTAGCATCCATATGATAAGGAGCCCGGGCTGACATGGCTAGTCGTAAACCCAAAGTGGCACTAACTTACAGGGACAGGCATCCATGACCCAGCATCGAACGTGTCGGTCATCAGCGAGTGAATCCAGGCTGTAGCACTAGGCTAACAGGACTCTGGTGAACCGGGCTGTAGCGGGCTAACAGGACTCCGGTATTCATCGCGTGACATTTCCCCGAAGGGACAGACACAGGAACGAAGAAGGACACATGCCGGCCAGCCTAAGTGTTCCGGAGCAGTAGCAAGCTACCAGGGCTCAGTGGAAGCACTAGGAGACATTTCCCGGTAAGAGAGAACTACTAAGGATAAACAACTAGATAGTCAGATCCCACACATAGCAATACACATTACACGTACGCATAACATGCAAGTATGTGCTATACAACATGGCATCACAGCATAACTCAAACTCATATAGCTAAAGGCTCAGAAGAGCCATCACAACATTATTACAAACAGGGGTCACATGACCCAACAGTCAGAGCAATCAAGCAACAAACAGAAGCATTACATGTCTGAGTACAGACATCTATAAATGAAAAAGGCTGAAAGCCTGACTATCTACAACGTCTGATCAAGATCGTAGCTGAGGTACTAGCTACTAGTCGAAGTCCACGAGAACACTAGTAAGACCGAAGTCTCCGCTGCAAAAACATAAATAAAGCAACATGAGTACAAAGGTACTCAGCAAGACTTACATCAGATCCTATCATACATGCATTTGTATCAAGAGGGTAATGTGGGGTTTAGTTGCAGCAAGCCAGCTTTGACTCTGTGGCTAACCTGTTCTACGACTACCAGAAACTCTTGAGGTGATATGGCGCACACGAGTCCACTAATCACCACACAATACACTACTATGGATTCATTCCCGTCTCCCTAGGAGAAGGCCATCCATAGCACTCACACTTGTCTTGAGCATTTTATAGTATCCACTTCAAGTTGTCTATGTACCATGTAGGCATCCAAGAAGTCCATAACCGCGGACCCAGCTATTCGAATAGATCATGTTAACCCTGCAGAGGTGTACTTCTTCACACACGCTCTCGCCACTTACCGCCATGTACACGTCATGTATCTCGGCAACCTTCAAGCGGAAGCCTGGCGAGGGTGTCGGCCACGACCTGACTAACCACACAAGACTCTAATCCAGGTTTATCGCCTATTCGGGTTCCATCCGCAAGGAGATCCGGCCGGGGTTTCACTCACGGCCCCAAACGATGTGTGCAGGGTTCCCAAGCCCACCTCGCCGGATGGATCTACGCTTGGTACACCGTGCCACTTGTGCCTAGTCTGTCCCAAGCCCACCTGGCCGGGTGCCACTTGGTAGACTACTAACACTACCTACAAACACCAGAAACTAGTTGCGACTCCTGGACAGAGATCAAGTTGGTTAATAAGTCGAGAGGGCTTGGAGCGCCCGGAGCCCAATGTGTGGTAGTATCGAGTCATTGGACAACATACATAGAACTCAGTGCTTAAGGACGGTTCCAGTGAGACAACCCACCATGTACTCCTACATGGCCTCTCACCGCTACCTTTACCAAATCGTGTTCACACACTTAACTCTCAGCACCAGAACATATCGTAACACTCCAATTCATTCCCAATGAATCAGACCTGACACAACTCTAAGCAATAGCGGGCATAGCATGGTAGGAACACATCAGTGGCTTCAATCAACTCCTACACATGCTAGTGGGTTTCAACTATTTACTGTGGCAATGACAGGTCATGCAGAGGAATGGGTTCAACTACCGCAGCACGAAGTAGCAGATGAATCGTTGTTGTCATAATGCAATAACTGAGAGCAGGAGCGAGAGATTAGGATTGTATCGGAATGAACAAGGGGGGTTTGCTTGCCTAGTAAATCAACAGAGGAGGCACTGCTTCACAGACAGGTACTCTGGAACAGCTCCGGAGTAGGACCTATCGAGAAGGAACGGTGCCGGCAATCAATACACAAACATATGCAACAATATGATGCATGAACATGGCATGAAGATGTGATGTTGTTTGAGCTAATGCAACTAGTAATCATTTGATTTGAAGTCCATTTGAACCATAAGCTCAAATGCAATTCTAAATTAAGTCTCTTATATATGCCATAATGTGTTTTCTCATATTCAGCATGTATAAGTTGGTTTGTCATGCATGAAACTAGTACAGATGGAAAGATTGCATTTTTCTGATAATTTTTCATATATAAATTATTTTAATCTGAGCTACGGTTGAATTGATATGAATTTTTGAAGTTTAAATCAATTTCTGGAATTTCCTGATTTAATTTAAATCCAGAAATCATATTATTGCGCCAGCATGACGTCATCACTACATCAGCGGTCAACGCGGCTGTCCAGGGTCAAACCTGACGTGTGGGGTCCACACGTCAGTGACACTGGGGTTAACCCCGAGTCAAACCTGGGCTGATTAGCTTTGACTAAGCCCTGGGGCCCACTGGTCAGCGTCAGTAGGTGGGGATTAGTGCCTAATTAATAGAGCCACGTCAGCTCGCCGGAGTTCTGGCCGGCGGCGACCAATAGCGCGGCGGCGACTCGCCGGACTTGCGCTACAAGCGGCGTTTGGTCGCGCGAAGACCACCGGGGCGTAGCCCATCGTCGTCCGCAACCTGGGGAGCTGGTGGGGGGCTGCGGGGGCGCCGGAGCTCGCCGGAGCAAAGCTCGCGGCGGCGGCCGGAGCTCGGCAACTTGCGGCCGCGGCGTTGTGGTGCACGGCAGTGGAAGCGGAGGGCTCCTACGGCCTCCTGGCGTCACCAGGAACACGGTGACGCGCGCGGGAGTGGCTGGCTTGGGCTCATGCCACCGTGGCGCCATGGCCGGCGGCGAGGAACTTACGGGCGCGGTGGTTGAGCTAGCTAGACGGGGCAAACGAACACGGGGAGGAGGGGGAGGCGGTGGCTACGGTGATGCTCGTCGGCGGCGGCGGTGATTCTCGGGTGAGAGAGAGAGAGCAGGGGGAGAGAAGAAGAGCGAGGGAGAGTGCGAGAGGGGTCGGGGTGGCGTGGCGACGCGCGGGATCGTCCAGAGCGACGAGGGGGGGCGCCAGGCAAGCAGGGAGGCTGGTGGCGTGGCGCGGTGGCGCGCGCGCGCCGGGCACGCTCCCCTCCCTTTGTCGAGGACGAAGACGACAGAGGAGGAGGCGGGCTGGGCCGCCTGCTGGCTGGGCCGGCCTGCTGCTGCTGGGCTGCACAGGGAGGAGGCCCAGGTAAGTCTCCCTCTTTTATTTTTGTTTTCTAATTTTTCTGACATTTGTTTTGATTTAATTAAAATATTAAATCATTTAATTACCTTATGCCAATTTTTGCAGGAGCTAGCTATATTATTCCAGAGCTCCCCAATAGGTGGCATAATTTTTGGACATATATTAATATATATAACTGATATATTTCCAATGCAAATATTTATCGGATTAATCCAAATGGCCAAAATTAAATATCCATGAGCTCCTAAAATATTGGTTTGATTTTTATCTCTGTCCAATATTTTCAGAGGGCAACATGAGCATTTTCTTGGACCCTTTTGGAGAAATTTTTTATTTGGGTCATTTTCAAAAATGATTCTGAGGGTTCCACCAATCCTCATTTCAAATTTAAATGAAATTTAAATATGATGCACAAATGGCTAGCTAGTCTAGGTCATACCAGACTAGGGATGTGACACCCGAGCTATTAGCGTGGCTATTGTGGTGGAGCGCAAGGAAGCTGGAAAGGAGTATCCGGTTCAACGGCCGGTTTATTATATCAGTGAGGTGCTCATTGAATCAAAGCAGAGGTGTACACATTGGCAGAAGCTGGTGTATGGAGTATTTATGGCAAGCCGGAAGCTTAAACATTATTTTCAGGGCCATCCTATCACAGTGGTCAGTTCAGCCCCTCTGGGAGATATCATTCAAAACAGAGAAGCAACTGGCCGGATTGCCAAGTGGGCTATTGAGCTTGGACCTCACGGGCTCAAATACATACCTCGCACAACATTAAGTCCCAAGCGCTCGTGGACTTCATCAATGATTGGACAGAGTTGCAGGCACCAGAGGAAAAGCCAGATAACACGTATTGGACTATTCATTTTGATGGATCCAGATAGTTGGAGGGCTCGGGGGCTGGAGTCATACTAACTTCCCCACGAGGTGACAAGTTTTGTTATGTCCTCCGTTTAATGTTCCCTTGTACAAACATTGCAACTGAGTATCAGGCCTTGCTCCACGGTCTTCGGATAGCTAAGGAGATGAACTTAAGCCGGGTTAAGTGCTTTGGGGATTCAGATCTGGTGGCTCAACAGGTGTCTGGCACTTGGGATTCTAAGGACCCACTCATGGCTGCATATCACCGAGAGGTGGACATAGTGGCTGGTCACTTCAAGGGTTATCAGGTGGACCATATAGACCGGCGAAAGAACGAAGCGGCGAACACTTTAAGCCGCCTTGGTTCTCAGCGTAAACCGGTCCCACCAAATGTCTTTCTTGACGTGCTGCATAATCTGTCGGTTAAGGTACCAACAGAGGAGGAGTTGGCTATTCCTGATCCGGAGGATCAATTGGTGGCAGCTTTGCATGTCATACCGGATTGGACAATCCATAACTGGCTTACATGAACCGGGCGAGTTACCGGAGGATGAAACCTCGGCCCGACAGATAATCCGGCGTTCCAAGTCAATGACCATACTCAACGGAGAGTTACATCGTTATAGCGTATCAGGGGCAATTCAGCGTTGTGTATCTCCTCAAGAGGGTTGTGAGATTTTGCGAGAAATCCATGAAGGGGATTGTGGTCATCACGCGGGTTCAAAGTCTTTGGTGGCTAAAGCTTTTTGCCACGGTTTCTATTGGTTAACAGCTCATGCTGATGCTGAGGATTTAGTTAAACGATGTGACGGTTGTCAAAAGTTTGCACGCCGTGCTCATATTCTAGCTCAGGAGTTGAGGATGATTCCAATAACTTGGCCGTTTGAGACTTGGGGGCTTGATATGGTTGGACCCTTCAAGCGATCCAAGGATAAAAGACCCACTTGTTAGTGGCGGTTGACAAATTCACCAAATGGGTGGAAGCAGAGCCAGTCAGTAAGTGTGATGCGGCCATGGCGGTTCAGTTCATCAAAAAGGTGATATTCCGGTTTGGCTTTCCACACAGTATTATAACTGATAATGGTACTAATCTATCAAAGGGAGAGATGGAAGAGTTTTTCCAACTGAGCACATCCAGCTTGATATAGCATCAGTGGCTCACCCCCAATCTAATGGTCAAGCGGAGAGGCCCAATCCAGAAATTTTGCGAGGTATTAAACCCCGGCTTATGGTTCCTTTGAAACAGAGACCGGGTTGTTGGGTTGAGGAGTTACCTTCTGTATTATGGAGCATCAACACCACACTCAACAGGTCTACGGGTTACACACCTTTCTTCATGGTTTATGGAGCGGAGGCAGTTCTTCCTAGTGACATCCGTCACGACTCGCCCCGTGTGACAGCTTATATTGAAGCTGATAATGAGAAGGCACGTCAGGATTCTCTGGATCTGTTAGATGAGGAGCGTGATCTTGCAGTAGCACGTTTGGCGATTTATCAACAAGATCTCCGACGTTATCACAACCCTCGGGTTAAAACCAGAACTTTTCAAGAGGGCGACCTGGTGCTCCAGCTCATCCAGGATCAGACTGATATGCACAAGTTATCCCCACCTTGGGAAGGACCTTTTGTGGTCAGCAAGATTCTGCACAACGGGTCATACTACCTCATTGATGTCGAGAGCACAAAGAATCACGTAAATCGGAGGAGGAGACCAAGCGACCGTGGAATATAGCTCTTCTTCGGCCTTACTATACTTGAGCCATAGGCTCTTCATATGTACATAATTATGACAATGTATATATTATATAATAAACCGGAGCCTCGAATAAAGCGGGGTCTCTGTTCTTTTTACATCATGTGTGTGCTTCCAAGAGTATCTACTGACAAAGCGGAGTTTCGTTAAACCGGTCTCTGCAGCCGCACGGATATAAAGAAAATCACTAGGGGGCTTGGTCATATCTGAACCATAGCTACACCTCTTGATCGGTTTGAAACCACAAAGGGATATCACTAGGGGGCTTGGTCATATCTGAACCATAGCTACACCTCTTGATCGGCGTAAGGCCAACATGAATTCACTTTGGGGCCAAAGAGAGTGTTGCAAAAAGCACAAACTCAAACATGGGCACCCACTGAGAACAGCTCAAAAAAGTTACTTGGGGGCTCTTTGTGCAAAGCAACAACGAGTTTGAAAGGACCCTTGTAATTGGCTATCAAGCCACGGCTTGGAAGCCTGGTGTATTCGCCTAAAACCCCGGGTTAACCTGCCTTCATCAAGTAAGCCACTCCTATCCAGGTAATCCTGGTATGACCCGCCGAACGTTTGACAAGTCAATCTTATATAGACCCTGAACTTGTCAAAGTTAAAACGACGGTTTGTTAATTGGAGGCCCATCTTAAAAGGCTTTGTTAAATGGTTTAACTCAGCGGCCTGGCAGCCCATGGAAAGCCTCGATTTGGAGCCTGGCAGCTCATAAAAAGCCTCGCATGTTCTTTTTGAGTTCTATTTGCTAAGTTTTTCGCCTTTGTTGAGGTTCATAATATCTTCTGATAAACCGGCGTCCTTGACCCGGCTTGGCTTTCAACTACAAGTTGTCAGTACATGATCAGTTATAAACCAGCGTTCATTAACCCAGTCTAGTTTTGACTAACAAGCCGCCAGTGTTATAAGGAAAACCTGGTGCTTGTTATATCCCGGTACGGTTTATTATCATAATCCGGCATATTAAGGACGGAGTTATCAATGCTCCAGATTGGTGTTTACACCTTTACCATACAAGCAGTTTGTTAGCCAACGAGGTATGTTGCACATATTGTTTTTTATACAAACTTTGATTATCCATCCAAGTATTGTATATTTTTGGGCATCATGACCCGTCCAGTGGTAAACCACTAGGGCACTTTCAAGTTCTTGTATCCAGGAACACAAATCATCATGGGCTATGCATAAATAGATCCCAAAACGTGGAGCAAATTTCACAATATCAAAGCACCACAAAACATGCTCGATGGCATGACAGATAAAGGAGTTTTTGCTATCCTATTACAAGAAGCTTCAAAACGGATCCAATTGAATAATTGTGTTTAAGCATTGGCGCACAATAGCTGGTAAACCGGTTGTCGGTTTAAGATGCTTCATCTGGACGGTTTGACGGTTGAGGGTCATTTGGTGCAATTACTTGTTCATCCTTCCCCAGATGCTGGAAATCAACCGTTGACCAATCGATTTCGGTTAAAGCTTGAAACACGGCTTCTTCATGGATAAGGCTGGAGGGGTTAATGTCAGGAGCGTAAGTATGCTTACGGACTGGAGGCACAAGTTCTTTGACTTCATGGATTTCGGCAGGCTATCTCTTCCCTTCAGTGTCGTAAGCCGGCTAGAAATGAGATAAGTCTATGTCTTCTGCCAGTTTGCTGGCTATTGGCCGCATCTCCTTTGTCAGCCTTCGGAGATCATCATTGTCAAAGTTTGAACCGTCCTCCTTCACACCTGGATATCCTTTTATAATGTCATTCGCTTCCAGGTCCGGAATCCATGCCTTGGCCCAGATTAGCACGGTTAATGCTCCTGCTCTTGCGGCTGCCTTCTTCAGTTCGGTAATCCGGGCTGGTAACATGGTCAGCTTCTCAAGAGTTTCTTTTATCAATGATGGCGCCGGCTTATTGAAAGTCGCAGTGTAAATAGCACACTGGGATCCAGAGTACAGCTGTTCAAGCAGGGTATACGCCACTTTAAGCTTCATCCGCATATCCGCACATCCGCAGGGTTTAAAATCAGCAAACGGGTAAATGATAAGATTTTGTGAATTGGACAAACTGCCTAAGGAGATACTTACCAAAAACAGCGGACGTCATGGCGTTGATTTGCCACTTCAAACCAGTTAGTTCATCTACAACTGGCTTCAGGGCTACTTCGGCATCCTCAGCTTTTTTTGGTTAAATCGACCTTCTCGGTTTCCCAGTCAGCACGTTCTTTGTTAAAAGACTCCTTCAGTTTTTCCATCGCTGTCAGGGCTTTGGTCATCTCCTCTTTGGCTTTCGCAACTTCTGCTTGTTGGGACTTCACGTTCTCTTGCAAATCGGCGGTTCGAGCATCCCTATTGCTTAGCTCGGCCTATAATAGCAAAGATATGTCAACAACAGGATATGTTTCTTCTAAGTACTAAGCGTATAACAAGTTATGCACTTCGTACTTGGGGGCTAATGCATATTTGCTCTATTATCAATACATCTTTTATAAGTCTCCAGAACTATGCAAGCATTATCCTTGACACCTGGGGGCTAATGTACATCTGTTCAAAACGGACGCATGGATTCAAGACCTGGATTACCTCACAAAGCTAAACCAGCCCTTGGGGGCTATACTGAGGAAAGCTACATAATTACATTGGTAAAGTATCGGTTTTGTTTTTGCTAAGGACCTGATATTTTAAGGATCAGCAGCAAAGGATTAAAAGTATTACTAAGTCTCGGTTTAAGATTAACATCATAAAACGGCCCTTGGGGGCTACTTGGGCTAGTGTTTCAACTTTGGAATCAAGAAATAAAGGGAGATGAAAATACCTCATAGCACTCCTTCATCAAGTTCACCAAACCGGCTTCATAGTCACGGTTTGAGTGCAGACGGTTTAAAAAACCGGAGTGAAGTTCTTCAGCACTGAGATGAGCATAGTTTGATAAGTCAGCGCTCCATTTACCCTTTTCCCTGGCAGCAAGCTCTTCTTTGGCGCTATGTTGGGCCAAGATTACAGGATGGCCAGGAGAACTGTGGCCCATGCCAGTAATTATAACATCATCTCCTTGGCCTTTAGTAGTTTTTGAAGGAAATATGCCCTAGAGGCAATAATAAAGTTATTATATATTTCCTTGTATCATGATAAATGTTTATTATTCATGCTAGAATTGTATTAACCAGAAACATAATACATGTGTGAATACATAGACAAACAGAGTGTCACTAGTATGCCTCTACTTGACTAGCTCGTTGATCAAAGATGGTTATGTTTCCTAACCATAGACATGAGTTGTTATTTGGTTAACGGGATCACATCATTAGGAGAATGATGTGATTGACTTGACCCATTCCATTAGCTTAGCACTTGATCGTTTAGTTTGTTTCTAGTGCTTTCTTCATAACTTATATATGTTCCTATGACTATGAGATTATGCAACTCCAGTTTGCCGGAGGAACACTTTGTGTGCTACCAAACGTCACAACGTAACTGGTTGATTATAAAGGTGCTCTACAGGTGTCTCCGAAGGTATTTGTTGGGCTGGCGTATTTCAAGATTAGGATTTGTCACTCCGATTGTCGGAGAGGTATCTCTGGGCCCTCTCGGTAATGCACATCACTCAAGCCTTGCAAGCATTGCAACTAATAAGTTAGTTGTGGGATGATGTATTACGGAACGAGTAAAGAGACTTGCCGGTAATGAGATTGAACTAGGTATTGATATACCGACGATCAAATCTCGGGTAAGTAACATACCGATGACAAAGGGAACACCGTATATTGTTATGCGGTCTGACCGATAAAGATCTTCGTAGAATATGTAGGAGCCAATATGAGCATCCAGGTTCCGCTATTGGTTATTGACCGGAGACGTGTCTCGGTCATGTCTACATAGTTCTCGAACCCGTAGGGTCTGCACGCTTAAAGTTCGATGACGATCGTAATTAGGGTTTTGTGTTTTGATGTACCGAAGGTTGTTCGGTGTCCCGGATGTGATCACGGACATGACGAGGAGTCTTGAAATGGTCGAGACATAAAGATTGATATATTGGAAGCCTATATTTCGATATCGGAAACATTCCGGGTGAAATTGGGATTTTACCAGAGTACCGGGGGGTTACCGGAACCCCCCGAGGGTTATTGGGCCTACATGGGCCCTAAGGGAGAAGAGGAGGGCCGGCCAGGGCAGGCCGCGCGCCCCCTCCCCCCTAGTCCAAATAGGACAAGGAAGGGGGGGGGGGGGGCGGCGCCCCCCTTTCCTCTTTCTCCCTTCTGAAGGAAATATGCCCTAGAGGCAATAATAAAGTTATTATTTATTTCCTTATATCATGATAAATGTTTATTATTCATGATAGAATTGTATTAACCGGAAACATAATACTTGTGTGAATACATAGACAAACTAAACGTCACTATGTGCCTCTACTTGACTAGCTCGTTAATCAAAGATGGTTATGTTTCCTAACCATAGACATGTGTTATCATTTGATTAACGGGATCACATCATTAGGAGAATGATGTGATTGACATGACCCATTCCATTAGCTTAGCACCCGATCGTTTAGTATGTTGCTATTGCTTTCTTCATGACTTATACATGTTCCTATGACTATGAGATTATGCAACTCCCATTTACCGGAGGAACACTTTGTGTGCTACCAAACGTCACAACATAACTGGGTGATTATAAAGGAGCTCTACAGGTGTCTCCAAAGGTACATGCTGGGTTGGCGTATTTCGAGATTAGGATTTGTCACTCCGATTGTCGGAGAGGTATCTCTGGGCCCTCTCGGTAATGCACATCAGATAAGACTTGTAAGCATTGCAACTAATGAGTTAGTTGCGAGATGATGTATTACGAAACGAGTAAATAGACTTGCCGGTAACGAGATTGAACTAGGTATTGAGATACCGACGATCGAAAATCGGGCAAGTAACATACCGATGACAAAGGGAACAAAGTATGTTGTTATGCGGTCTGACCGATAAAAGATCTTCGTAGAATATGTGGGAGCCAATATGAGCATCTAGGTTCCGCTATTGGTTATTGACCTGAGACATGTCTCGGTCATGTCTACATTGTTCTTGAACCCGTAGGGCCCGCACGCTTAACGTTACGATGACAGTTTTATTATGAGTTTATATATTTTGATGTACCGAAGTTTGTTCAGAGTCCCGGATGTGATCACAGACGTGACGAGGAGTCTCGAAATGGTCGAGACATAAAGATTGATATATTGGAAGCCTATGTTTGGACATCGGAAGTGTTCTGGGTGAAATCGGCATTTTACCGGAGTACCGGGAGGTTACCGGAACCCCCCGGTAACCTAATGGGCCTTAATGGGCCTAGTGGAGGAAGAGGAGAGGAGGCCTAGGGGCTGCCGCGCGCCCCTCCCCCCCAAGTTTGAATTGGACAAGGAGGGGGGGGGGGCGGCGCCCCCCCTTTCCTTTCTTCCCTCTCCTCCTTCCCCCCCAAGTCCTAATCCAACTAGGGAAAGGGGGGAGTCCTACTCCCAGTAGGAGTAGGACTCCTCCGGCGCGCCTCCTCCTAGGGCCGGCCGCACCCCCCCTTTGCTCCTTTATATACAGAGGTAGGGGGTACCTCTAGACACACAAGTTGATCTTCAAGATCGTTCTCTTAGCCGTGTGCGGTGCCCCCATCCACCATAGTCCTCGATAATATTGTAGTGGTGCTTAGGCGAAGACCTGCGACAGTAGAACATCAAAATTGTCACCACGCCGTCGTGCTGACGGAACTCTTCCCCGACACTTTGCTGGATCGGAGTCCGAGGATCGTCATCGAGCTGAACGTGTGCTAGAACTCGGAGGTGCCGTAGTTTCGGTGCTTGATCGATCGGGCCGTGAAGACGTACGACTACATCAACCGCATTGTCATAACGCTTTCGCTGTCGGTCTACGAGGGTACGTAGATTACACTCTCCCCTCTCGTTGCTATGCATCACCATGATCTTGCGTGTGCGTAGGATTTTTTTTGAAATTACTACGTTCCCAACAGTGGCATCCGAGCCTAGGTTTTATGTGTTGATGTTATATGCACGAGTAGAACACAAGTGAGTTGTGGGCGATATAAGTCATACTGCTTACCAGCATGTCATACTTTGGTTCGGCGGTATTGTTGGATGAAGCGGCCCGGACCGACATTACGCGTACGCTTACGTGAGACTGGTTCTTCCGACGTGCTTTGCACACAGGTGGCTGGTGGGTGTCAGTTTCTCCAACTTTAGTTGAACCGAGTGTGGCTACGCCCGGTCCTTGCGAAAGTTAAAACATCACCAACTTGACAAACTATCGTTGTGGTTTTGATGCATAGGTAAGATTGGTTCTTGCTTAAGCCCGTAGCAGCCACGTAAAACTTGCAACAACAAAGTAGAGGACGTCTAACTTGTTTTTGCAGGGCATGTTGTGATGTGATATGGTCAAGACATGATGCTAAATTTTATTGTATGAGATGATCATGTTTTGTAACCAAGTTATTGGCAACTGGTAGGTGCTATATGGTTGTCGCTTTATTGTATACAATGCAATTGCGCTATAATGCTTTACTTTATCACTAAGCGGTAGCGATAGTCGTGGAAGCATAAGATTGGCGAGACGACAACGATGCTACGATGTTGATCAAGGTGTCGCACCGGTGACGATGGTGATCATGACGGTGCTTCGAAGATGGAGATCACAAGCACAAGATGATGATGGCCATATCATATCACTTATATTGATTGCATGTGATGTTTATCTTTTATGCATCTTATCTTGCTTTGATTGATGGTAGCATTTTAAGATGATCTCTCGCTAATTATCAAGAAGTGTTCTCCCTGAGTATGCACCATTGCGAAAGTTCTTCGTGCTGAGACACCACGTGATGATCGGGTGTGATAGGCTCTATGTTCAAATACAACGGGTGCAAAACAGTTGCACACGTGGAATACTCAGGTTATACTTGACGAGCCAAGCATATACAGATATGGCCTCGGAACACGGAGACCAAAAGGTCGAGCGTGAATCATATAGTAGATATGATCAACATAGTGATGTTCACCAATGAAACTACTCCATTGAAGGAAATATGCCCTAGAGGCAATAATAAAGTTATTATTTATTTCCTTATATCATGATAAATGTTTATTATTCATGCTAGAGTTGTATTAACCGGAAACATAATACATGTGTGAATACATAGAAAAACAAAGTGTCACTAGTATGCCTCTACTTGACTAGCTCGTTAATCAAAGATGGTTATGTTTCCTAACCATGAACAATGAGTTGTTATTTGATTAACGGGATCACATCATTAAGTGAATGATCTGATTGACATGACCCATTCCATTAGCTTAGCACCCGATCGTTTAGTATGTTGCTATTGCTTTCTTCATGACTTATACATGTCCTATAACTATGAGATTATGCAACTCCCGTTTACCGGAGGAACACTTTGGGTACTACCAAACGTCACAACGTAACTGGGTGATTATAAAGGAGTACTACAGGTGTCTCCAAAGGTACATGTTGGGTTGGCGTATTTCGAGATTAGGTTTTGTCACTCCGATTGTCGGAGAGGTATCTCTGGGCCCTCTCGGTAATGCACATCACTTAAGCCTTGCAAGCAATGCAACTAATGAGTTAGTTGCGGGATGATGTATTACAGAACGAGTAAAGAGACTTGCCGGTAACGAGATTGAACTAGGTATTGGAATACCGACGATCGAATCTCGGGCAAGTAACATACCGATGACAAAGGGAACAACGTATGTTGTTATGCGGTCTGACCGATAAAGATCTTCGTAGAATATGTAGGAGCCAATATGAGCATCCAGGTTCCGCTATTGGTTATTGACCGGAGACATGTCTCGGTCATGTCTACATTGTTCTCGAACCCGTAGGGTCCGCACGCTTAAGGTTATGATGACAGTTATATTATGAGTTTATGCATTTTGATGTACCAAAGTTTGTTCGGAGTCCCGGATGTGATCACGGACATGCTGAGGAGTCTCAAAATGGTCGAGACATAAAGATTGATATATTGGAAGCCTATGTTTGGATATCGGAAGTGTTCCGGGTGAAATCGGGATTTTACCGGAGTACCGGGAGGTTACCGGAACCCCCCGGGGAGCTAGATGGGCCTTATTGGGCCTTAGTGGAAAGGAGAAGAGGCAGCCCATAGTGGGCCGCGCGCCCCTCCCCTCCCTTGGTCCGAATTGGACAAGGAGAGGGGGCCGGCCCCTCTCTCTCTTTCCCCCCCCTCCGCGAGTCCTATTCCAACTAGGATTGGGGGGGGGGGAATCCTACTCCCAGAGGGAGTAGGACTCTCCTGGCGCGCCCTATGTGGCCGGCCGGCCTCCCCCCTTTAGTCCTTTATATACTGAGGCAGAGGCACCCCATAGAGACACAAGTTGATCCACGTGATCATATTCTTAGCCGTGTGCGGTGCCCCCTTCCACTATAGTCCTCGATAATATTGTAGCGGAGTTTAGGCGAAGCCCTACTGCAGTAGTGCATCAAGATCGTCACCACGCCGTCGTGCTGACGGAACTCTTCCCCGACACTTTGCTGGATCGGAGTCCGGGGATCGTCATCGAGCTGAACGTGTGCTAAAACTCGGAGGTGCCGTAGTTTCGGTGCTTGATCGGTCGGGCCGTGAAGACGTACGACTACATCAACCAAATGCTTCCGTTGTCGATCTACTAGGTATGTAGATCACACTCCCCCCTCTCGTTGCTATGCATCACATGATCTAGCGTGTGCATAGGAATTTTTTTGAAATTACTACGTTCCCCAACATCCATCTCACGTGATGATCGGACATGGTTTAGTTGATTTGGATCACGTGATCACTTAGAGGATTAGAGGGATGTCTATCTAAGTGGGAGTTCTTTAGTAATATGATTAATTGAACTTGAATTTATCATGAACTTAGTACCTGATAGTATCTTGCTTGTTTATGTTTCATTTTAGATAGATGGCCCGTGCTGTTGTTCCGTTGAATTTTAATGCGTTCCTTGAGAAAGCAAAGTTGAAAGATGATGGTAGCAATTACACGGACTGGGTCCATAACTTGAGGATTATCCGCATTGCTATACAGAAGAATTACGTCCTCGAAGCACCGCTGGGTGCCAGGCGTGCTGCTGGAGCAACACCAGATGTTATGAACGTCTGGGAGAGCAAAGCTGATGACTACTCGATAGTTCAGTGTGCCATGCTTTACGGCTTAGAATCGGGACTTCAACAACGTTTTGAATGTCATGGAGCATATGAGATGTTCCAGGAGTTGAAGTTAATATTTCAAGCAAATACCCGGATTTAGAGATATGAAGTCTCCAATAAGTTCTATAGCTGCAAGATGGAGGAGTGCAGTTCTGTCAGTGAGCATATACTCAAAATGTCTGGGTATAATAATCACTTGATTCAATTGGGAGTTAATCTTCCAGATGATTGCGTCATTGACAGAATTCTCCAATCACTTCCACCTAGCTACAAGAGCTTCGTGATGAACTATAATATGCAAGGGATGAATAAGACAATTCCCGAGCTCTTCGCAATGCTGAAAGCTGCAGAGGTAGAAATCAAGAAGGAGCATCAAGTGTTGATGGTCAACAAGACCACTAGTTTCAAGAAAAAGGCCAAAGGAAACAAGAAGGGGAACTTCAAAAAGAACAGCAAGCAAGTTGCTGCTCAGGAGAAGAAACCCAAATATGGACCTAAGCCTAAAACTGAGTGCTTCCACTGCAAGCAGACTGGTCACTGGAAGCGGAACTGCCCCAAGTATTTGGTGGATAAGAAGGATGGCAAGGTGAACAAAGGTATATATGATATACATGTTATTGATGTGTACCTTACTAATGCTCGCAGTAGCACCTGGGTATTTGATACTGGTTCTGTTGCTAATATTTGCAACTCGAAACAGGGACTATGGATTAAGCGAAGATTGGCTAAGGACGAGGTGAAGATGCGCGTGGGAAATGGTTCCAAAGTCGATGTGATCACGATCGGCATGCTACCTCTACATCTACCTTCGGGATTAGTATTAGACCTAAATAATTGTTATTTGGTGCCAGTGTTGAGCATGAACATTATATCTGGATCTTGTTTAATGCGAGACGGTTATTCATTTAAATTAGAGAATAATGGTTGTTCTATTTATATGAGTAATATCTTTTATGGTCATGCACCCTTAAAGAGTGGTCTATTCATATTAAATCTCGATAGTAGTGACACACATATTCATAATGTTGAAGCCAAAAGATGCAGAGTTGATAATGATAGTGCAACTTATTTGTGGCACTGCCGTTTAGGTCATATCGGTGCAAAGCGCATGAAGAAACTCCATACTGATGGACTTTTGGAACCACTTGATTATGAATCACTTGGTACTTGCGAACCGTGCCTTATGGGCAAGATGACCAAAACACCGTTCTCCGGTACTATGGAGAGAGCAACAGATTTATTGGAAATCATACATACAGATGTATGTGGTCCGATGAATGCTGAGGCTCGTGGCGGATATCGTTATTTTCTCACCTTCACAGATGACTTAAGCAGATATGGGTATATCCACTTAATGAAACATAAGTCTGAAACATTTGAAAAGTTCAAAGATTTTCAGATTGAAGTTGAAAATCATCGTAACAAGAAAATAAACTTTCTATGATCTGACCGTGGAGGTGAATAATTGAGTTATGAGTTTGATCTTCATTTGAAACAATGCGGAATAGTTTCGCAACTCACGCCACCCGGAACACCACAGCGTAATGGTGTGTCCAAATGTCGTAATCGTACTTTACTAGATATGGTGCGATCTATGATGTCTCTTACTGATTTACCGCTATCATTTTGGGGTTATGCTTTAGAGACGGCCGCATTCATATTAAATAGGGCACCATCAAAATCCGTTGAGACGACGCCTTATGAATTGTGGTTTGACAAGAAACCAAAGTTGTCATTTCTGAAAGTTTGGGGCTGCGATGCTTATGTGAAAAAAGCTTCAACCTGATAAGCTCGAACCCAAATCGAAGAAATGTGTCTTCATAGGATATCCAAAGGAAACTATTGGATACACCTTCTATCACAGATCCGAAGGCAAGACTTTTATTGCTAAATTCGGAAACTTTCTAGAGAAGGAGTTTCTCTCGAAAGAAGTGAGTGGGAGGAAAGTAGAACTTGATGAGGTAACTATACCCGCTCCCTTATTGGAAAGTAGTACATCCCAGAAACCGGTTTCTATGACACCTACACCAATTAGTGAGGAAGCTAATGATGATGATCATGAAACTTCAGAACAAGATACTACTGAACCTCATAGATCAACCAGAGTAAGATCCGCACCAGAGTGGTAAGGTAATCCTGTTCTGGAAGTCATGCTACTAGATCATGATGAACCTACGAACTATGAAGAAGCGATGGTGAGCCGAGATTCCGCAAAATGGCTAGAAGCCATGAAATCTGAGATGGGATCCATGTATGAGAACAAAGTGTGGACTTTGGTTGACTTGCCCGTTGATCAGCAAGCAATTGAGAATAAATGGATCTTCAAGAAGAAGACTGACCCTAACGGTAATGTTACTGTCTACAAAGCTTGACTTGTCGCAAAAGGTTTTCCACAAGTTCAAGGGATTGACTACGATGAGACCTTCTCACCCGTAGCGATGCTTAAGTCTGTCCGAATCATGTTAGCAATTGCCACATTTTATGATTATGAAATTTGGCAGATGGATGTCAAAACTGCATTCCTGAATGGATTTCTGTAAGAAGAGTTGTATATGATGCAGCCGGAAGGTTTTGTCGATCCAAAGGGAGCTAACAAAGTGTGCAAGCTCCAGCGATCCATTTATGGACTGGTGCAAGCCTCTCGGAGTTGGAATAAACGCTTTGATAGTGTGATCAAAGCATTTGGTTTTATACAGACTTTTGGAGAAGCCTGTATTTACAAGAAAGTGAGTGGGAGCTCTGTAGCATTTCTGATATTATATGTAGATGACATATTACTGATTGGAAATAATTTAGAATTTCTGGATAGCATAAAGGGATACTTGAATAAGAGTTTTTCAATGAAAGACCTCGGTGAAGCTGCTTACATATTGGGCATTAAGATCTATAGAGATAGATCAAGACGCTTAATTGGACTTTCACAAAGCACGTACCTTGACACATTGGATCAAGCAAAGAAAGGGTACTTGCCTGTGTTACAAGGTGTGAAGTTGAGTAAGACTCAATGTCCGACCACTGCAGAAGATAGAGAGAAAATGAAAGATGTTCCCTATGCTTCAGCCATAGGCTCTATCATGTATGCAATGCTGTGTACCAGACCTGATGTGTGCCTTGCTATAAGTCTAGCAGGGAGGTACCAAAGTAATCCAGGAGTGGATCACTGGACAGCGGTCAAGAACATCCTGAAGTACCTGAAAAGAACTAAGGATATGTTTCTCGTATATGGAGGTGACAAAGAGCTCATCGTAAATGGTTACGTTGATGCAAGCTTTGACACTGATCCAGACGATTCTAAATCGCAAACCGGATACGTGTTTACATTAAACGGTGGAGCTGTCAGTTGGTGCAGTTCTAAACAAAGCGTTGTGGTGGGATCTACATGTGAAGCGGAGTACATAGCTGCTTCGGAAGCAGCAAATGAAGGAGTCTGGATGAAGGAGTTCATATCCGATCTAGGTGTCATACCTAGTGCATCGGGTCCAATGAAAATCTTTTGTGACAATACTGGTGCAATTGCCTTGGCAAAGGAATCCAGATTTCACAAGAGAACCAAGCACATCAAGAGACGCTTCAATTCCATTCGGGATTTAGTCTAGGTGGGAGACATAGAAATTTGCAAGATACATACGGATCTGAATGTTGCAGACCCGCTGACTAAGCCTCTTCCACGAGCAAAACATGATCAGCACCAAGGCTCAATGGGTGTTAGAATCATTACTGTATAATCTAGATTATTGACTCTAGTGCAAGTGGGAGACTGAAGGAAATATGCCCTAGAGGCAATAATAAAGTTATTATATATTTCCTTGTATCATGATAAATGTTTATTATTCATGCTAGAATTGTATTAACCGGAAACATAATACATGTGTGAATACACCCCCCCGGGGGTTATTGGGCCTACATGGGCCCTAAGGGAGAAGAGGAGGGCCGGCCAGGGTAGCCCGCGCCCCCTCCCCCCTAGTCCGAATAGGACAAGGAAGGGGGGGGGCGGCGCCCCCCTTTCCTCTTTCTCCCTTCCCCCTTCCTTTTCCAACAAGGCAAGAGGGGGGAGTCCTACTCCCGGTGGGAGTAGGACTCCTCCAGGCGCACCCCTTGGGCTGGCTGCACCTCCCCTTCTCCCTCATTTATATACGGGGGCAAGGGGGCACCCCATGACACAGAAGTTTATCTTCGTGATGTTCCTTAGCCGTGTGTGGTGCCCCCTTCCACCATATTCCACCTCGGTCATATCGTAGCGGTGCTTAGGCGAAGTCCTGTGTCGGTAGAACATCATCACCGTCATCACGCCGTCGTGCTGACGAAGCTCTCCCTCAAAACTTTGCTGGATCGGAGCTCAAGGGACGTTACCGAGTTGAACGTGTGCAGAACTCGGAGGTGCCGTACGTTCAGTACTTGGATCGGTCGGATCAGGAAGACATACGACTACTTCCTCTATGTTGTGTCAACGCTTCCATTGCTGGTCTACGAGGGTACGTAGACAAACACTCTCCTCTCTCGTTGCTGTGCATCACCATGATCTTGCGTATGCGTAGGAAAATTTTGAAATTACTACGTTCCCCAATAGTTTTTGCGGGTGATGATGGAGTATCAGTACCTCTCACTGGACTAGCCCGGTTTGGGCTGCCGGTTCAGTGTCAGGCACAGCAGGATCAACTTCTGGTTCATCAATATTCTGGTCTTGAAGGGGCGGTTCATCAAAGGTAGCTTCAGGATGAGGACCCTCCGGTTCACTAGTTTGGTCCGGTTCACCTATTTTCTCTTCTTCAAAAACCGCCTAGTCTTTTAACGGATTGTTGACCCGAGCTTTGTTGCTGGGTCTAGCTTTGGCTCTGCAAACAAAACTAAAAGAGGTTTAGCATCTTATTCAGGATTTGCAATGCATTTGGAGAAAGAGTTCGAATACTTACCCAGCTACAGTTTTAAGAGGAGGGAGTTGGGTTGCTGTTGACTCGCCAGAAGATGAGGGAGGTGTCACCTGATAATTTGAATCGGACGGATTAAGAGGTTGTCTGAAATAACCCGCCTTGGGATAAGAATTGTTAGAAGTGGGAGAGACCTCAGACCGACGCTTCCGAACCGAGGAATTAGGTAAACTGGCCGAAGTGACCTATTGGCCACTATGCCGGGTTGTCCGACGTGCTTCATGCTGCCGCGTCTTCAAAATAAATGTTGGATCCAAGTAAGTAAGAGGATGAGAAAATCTTACTTTCTGGACTGCTTGACGGGTTTTTTGTGTTGGCATAGAGTCTGAACCGGAGGAAAGGGTAATTACCTCTACATCATTAGCCTGGCTGCCTTCCACGTCCTCCTGATAAAGATCATTGTTAATGAGGTGCATGAAAAGGGAGCCAAGTGAGTCAAGTTCTACCTCAACTTCTGGATCATCTGCATCTTCATCAAGTTCCATGCTGATCCGGTCAGTCGTTTTCCGCTTTGAGGTACACTTGACGGCTTTGGTTTTGGGACGGGATGGCTTTGCCGCTTTATCTGCGGATTTCCGCTTCCAGAAGGGATCATCACCCTGTTCATACGCAACAGAGGAAAGTTCACAAGATTGAACAATTTAAAAGATATCAAAGATAAAAAGGAAGCATAGTGCTTACAGCAGGCGGTTTATTTTGAGTATAGAAGGGGTTCAAGCCGGTTCGGCGATAGACAGCTGATTCTGATTCATTTAAAATTTTCTTAATGCCTTTAGTGACCTCTTCATCGGTTATCTGAATGTTGATATGGCGTTGGGGGTCTTCAACATCACCGGTATACTCACACATTAAATCGAGGCGACGGCTTAGTGGCAAGATGCTCCAAGATATCCAGCAATGCACGAAATCAATGCCTGATAAACCATTGGCCATAAAGGCCCGGAGCTTGGCGAGTTGATGGGCATATTTGGCCCGTTCTGCAGAACTTAAACGTTGCGGCATTGGATGAGTGTTGGAAAGCTGGTGATCACGATAGCCTGGAAGAGGATTCTCATCTTCAGGAGAGGTATCTCTGCAATAGAACCAAGTCTGGTTCCATTCCTTAGGGTGACTGTGCAGTTTGGCATGAGGGAATTCAACTTCCTTCCGCTTTTGAATAGAGACACCACCAAGTTCAGTATTGGGACCATTTACAAACTCTGTACGCCGGTTTAGATGAAAAAAAGCCCCGGAATAGCTCAGCAGTGGGTTCTTCTTGTAAGTATACTTCACAGAAGACTTGGAAGTTGCATATATTGGACAGCGAGTTGGGTCCGATATCTTGAGGATGGAGTTGGAAACTGGCAAGAACATCCCAGAAAAACTTCGACCCAGGCGGTTTGAAACCACGACCTATGTGGTCGACAAAGACCACTACCTCACCCTGCCTCGGGGTAGGAGGATTTTCTGTTCCTGGAACTCGCCACCGGATTTCCGTTTTCTTCGGCAAGGTGCCGATACTGACCATTCCGTTCAATTGTTCTTCGGTGATCCAGGAAGGAGCCCAGTTGCAAGCGGAAAACTATTTGGCCATTGTGAAACGAAAAGCTGAAAAAGAAATGCCGGTTTACGAATCCTTCATGGTGGTGCGCAAGATGCAATGCAATAAACATATACAGATGTGTGAAATTGCGTAAACCGGAGACTGATACAATAATGAATGACAAGACAATATCAGAACAAAGGTATGCACGTGCTGTTAAACCGGAGTATAACAATGGAGGTAAAAAGGAATTGCTGGTTCACCAGGGGACTAATGGTATGTGTTAGGTTGCTTTTACAAAGGTAAACCGACTGTGTGATGCGGAAGGTACAGATCTAAGGCAAGTAAGGAAAAACAGGTTTCACAAGATTACTTGAAAATTTTAGATCTACCGTAAGACAGGAAAAACAAAAAGATTTAGACCTAAAAAAAGGGTTGGTCCCGAAGCGGTTCGCAAAGGACCAGATCTGTTTTTATGCGCATAAGGGTTTGTGGTGGTAACAGAAGATAAGCCATTACATGGGATACATCAAGTTTGATTTTTTATCCATGGACTAAGGGGAAACAGGGAAGAACAGTGCCGGAGCCTTGATGAACTTCGATGAACAAGTCAACCCTAGGCAGATCTACAAAGGAGAAAGGAAAGGACTTACAGCGGCTGTTGAAGCAGCGGAGGTACGCCGTGGTTCTCTGGTTCAGTCAGGTTGATGTAGCGACCGACGACGAGGCAGAGGCAAAGCTCGACGATGGCGGCAGCGCTCGGGTGCAGAGGCGTCGCGAGGAGGAAGAAGAGACGAAGAGGCAACGGGAGGAAAAGGAAAGGGATCCTCAACCCTATTTATAAGGCAAAAGGATAAGTGACAAGCACGGGAATCGAGGAGCCCAAAAATGGATATATGACAAGGTTGTTGCCTCGATTGTTGGATGCTCATTAATAAAGGGTATCTTCGGCTTTAATGAACAGGTGATGTCACAGTGGTTTACTACAAATCTAGAGGATGATGTCATGACTGTTTACAAGATCTATGCGAAGGTGCAAACGGATGAATTTTTCTAAGTGTTGAAGATTGACATGAACAAGTTCAAACCAATCTGGGGCCTAATGTTGGGGATATTACTACTGGACATAAACCGGCCAGGAGTAGCCGGGTTAACTTTATGAAGATTAGAAGCCCATGAAGACATAAGAATGTTGGCGCTTTATGGAGGCCCAAGGCCCAAAGGCGAGTCAAGGCCTGTAGATGTAAACCGACCTTATTATGTAACTTGCATTGTAAGATAGGAAGTATAGAGACCAAACCGGACACATTTATAATCCGGCTTCGGGACTCTGTAAACCAGCGGGCGTAAACCTGTGTATATAAAGGGACGACCCGGCCATGGTTTGAGGAGAACAGACAAAAACTTGAGGGCCAGCCGAAGCGGATTCGCTCCCTGGTCATCGAAACCCTAGCAACACCAATCACAACTAGACATAGGCTTTTACCTTCATCGAAGGGGCCGAACTAGTATAAACTCCCTGTGTCCCCTTGTCCGGTTTAACCCCTTTAAGCTAAACCGTTGCGATGGCTCCACGACTAAGTCTTTCACAAGGACATCTGCCGTGACAAACCCACAACACTTTGGGTATTAGTTACATGGAGATGTGAACTAATCACATAAAGATGTGAACTAGATTATTGACTCTAGTGCAAGTGGGAGACTGAAGGAAATATGCCCTAGAGGCAATAATAAAGTTATTATTTATTTCCTTATATCATGATAAATGTTTATTATTCATGCTAGAATTGTATTAACCGGAAACATGATACATGTGTGAATACATAGACAAACAGAGTGTCACTAGTATGCCTCTACTTGACTAGCTCATTGATCAAAGATGGTTATGTTTCCTAGCCATAGACAAAGAGTTGTAATTTGATTAACGGGATCACATCATTAGGAGAATGATGTGATTGACTTGACCCATTTCGTTAGCTTAGCACTTGATCGTTTAGTTTGTTGCTATTGCTTTCTTCATGACTTATACATGTTCCTATGACTATGAGATTATGCAACTCCCATTTACCAGAGGAACACTTTGTGTGATACCAAATGTCACAACATAACTGGGTGATTATAAAGGTGCTCTACAGGTGTCTCCGAAGGTACTTGTTGGGTTGGCATAGATCAAGATTAGGATTTGTCACTCCGATTGTCGGAGAGGTATCTTTGGGCCCTCTCGGTAATACACATCACTATAAGCCTTGCAAGCATGATAACTAATGAGTTAGTTACGGGATGATGTATTATGGAACGAGTAAAGAGACTTGTCGGTAATGAGATTGAACTAGGTATTGGGATACCGACGATCGAATCTCGGGCAAGTAACATACCGATGACAAAGAGAACAACGTATAGGGTTGTGCGGTTTGACCGATAAAGATCTTCATAGAATATGTAGGAACCAATATGAGCACCCAGATTCCGCTATTGGTTATTGACCAGAGACATGTCTCAGTCATGTCTACATAGTTCTCGAACCCGTAGGGTCCACACGCTTAAAGTTTTGTGACGATCGGTTGTATGAGTTTATATGTTTTGATGTACCGAAGGTAGTTCGGAGTCCCGGATTTGATCACGAACATGATGAGGAGTCTCGAAATGGTCGAGACATAAGGATTGATATATTGGAAGCCTACATTTGGACATCGGAATAGTTCCGGGTGAAATCGGGATTTTACCGGAGTACGGTGGGGTTACCGAAACCCCCCGGGGCTAATGGGCCTTGTTGGGCCATAAGGGAAAGATAGAGGGGCCGGCCTAGGGCAGGCAGCATGCCCCCTTCCCCCTATCCGAATTGGACTAGGAGAAGGGGGGCAGCGCCCCCCTTTCCTTCTCTTTCTCTCCCTGCCTTTCCCCCTCCTAGTAGGAGTAGGAAAGGGAGGAATCCTACTCCTACTAGGAGGAGGGTTCCTCCTCCTAGGTGCGCCAACAAGGGCCGGGCGGCCTCCCCCTTGCTCCTTTATATACAGGGGCAGGGGGGCACCTCTAGACAGACAAGTTGATCACAAAGATCTCTCCCAGCCGTGTGTGGTGCCCCCTCCACCATAATCCACCTCGGTCATACTATAGCGGTGTTTAGGTGAAGCCCTGCTGCAGTAACTTCATCAACATCGTCACCGTGCCGTCGTGCTGATGAAACTCTTCCCCGAGCTCTACTGGATCGTGAGCTCGTGGGACATCACCGAGCTGAACGTGTGCTGAACGCGGAGGTGCCGTACGTTCGGTACTGAGGATCAGTCGATCGTGAAGACATACGACTACATCAACCGCGTTGTCATAATGCATCCGCTTTCGGTCTATGAGGGTACGTGGACACACTCTCCCCTCTCGTTGCTATGAATCACCATGATCTTGTGTGTGCGTAGGATTTTTTTCAAAATTACTACATTCCCCAACATCATTATCTCTTAAAATTAGGTGACGCAAAGGGAAAACTCTTACGACTGACCCCATAAGAGTTTGGATCCGTACACTCACCTACGAGGCTACTCCCTTCAAGGATTCCCCTCGCTGAGGACAGGCGACGCAGACGTGCGACAGGAGGTCCAAAATAACTTTTTGTAGACCGCACTCTCTTTTCGAGCCTGTAACATGCCTTTTTTTTCCTCTGCCTTCGACCCAGGGCATATCAAATGGCCGGGGTTGTGGCCTTTATGTATATCAAGTAACCATTGGCATATCACTCAGGTCCCAGTTCAAAATATCTGAATTAGTCACTCATGTCTTTTCGCAAAACGAATACGCCTCCTATGGTTGTTTCATAGATATACCCTGGCTTAACTTGCCAGGGGCTCGGTACGGGAACAAATGAGTTGCCAACAAAGTCTGAACAACTTTTACAGCGTACTTCGGTGTCACGAGTTTCGGCCTTATATGCATCAGCTCCGAATCGTGTCTTGGGTCAATAGTTGAGTTGCCCGGCTCCTGTGCTTGCTATCCTACGTTCCGCTCTATCGGCTAGGGTAGCAAAGGGAGAACTACTGCGATTGTGCTACCGGTTTAACCGGGGATGCACCTCAGTAGAGAAAGCCGAAAACTAACTGTCATGATGCGGCGAGAGCTGGTCAACCACTCGATGACTTATCGGAATCTCTAGCGATTCCTCCATATCACACGAAGGACCTCTTTTCCGGTCAATTATGTAAATGCATCGTATGAATAAGCCGCATACATACTAGGGGCTATGTCGTAGACCCACCGTAAAACTCCTATGGCTAAGTGAAAGTGTTAACGCCCTATAGTCTGGTTGCCTGGTTTGCCGCATTGACACCTCCTTCACGGACCAAGACGTTGGGTCAAGAGTGATCAGATGCTTTTTCGAACACCCCTGTACTTCCTACAAGGGGGCTGAAGCCGACGACTGGAAATCTTTCATATTAGATTAAAATGGCCGCACATGAGGAACACAAGCTTTCGAGCAAAATATACAAATAGATTTACTATAAAATTGTCTCGTACAATTCTCATACACTTCACCCGAATGTTATGTCTTTCGAGCATTGACCCTCTATCAAGCGGGCGGCTACAAGGACGTCTTCAAAATAATGCTCCACTTCGTGGCGGTCCTTGCCCTTGGGTGGACTCTTCACCACAACATCGATGGCCTTCATATTCCCCCAAAACATCTTGACTCGGGAAAAAGCCATCCGTGCACCCTCGATGCACACCGATCACTTCACAGCATCGATACGCGACACTGCGTCAACAAGCCGCTGCACCAAGCCGAAGTAACTGTTCGAAACAGGCTCAGTTGGCCATAACCAGATTATGACGCTCTTCATGGCAGCATCGGATATCCTATGAAGCTCGGCCCACTGGGACATCTGCTCATTCAGCAACGGGGGGCGCTTCGAGGCGTCGAACTGTGACCAGAAAAGCTTCCCCGTTGCGTACCTATCTCGCGCCTGATAATACTGCACCGCATCAGAAGAACTCTTTGGCAAGTCTAAAAACTCGTCCGGAGAACTCCACAATTGGTTAAGCTGAGCATAGTTCGGATTGCTGAACATAGCCTATAGCAAAAATGGCTTAGCAGCTGCAATCTCCCCAGCTTGCCGGATCTCCTCACAGGCTGCTCTAGATTCAGACCGCGCTTCTCTCGCCTCTTGTAGGGCCTTGTCAATTTCAGCCGTTTTAGCTTCATTCTCCTTCTCAAGGAGCTCACACCAGCTAGCAGCACTCTTTAGCTCGAGCGCCATTGTGGATATCTTCTCCTCGTCTTGAAGCCAAGCAGCTCGTTCGACTTTTATCTCAGCCGATGCCTTCTTGGCAGCCGCATTACTACACCGGGCCTGCTCCTTGGCCCGGGCTAGCTCCGCCTGAAGAATTTCAACGGCGGCAGCACCATATGCAGCCAGGCACAAGTTTCAGCGTCATGCTTATATCACAAAAATGTATGTGCAAGGACTGCTCCGAATACATACCTTGCGACTCGTCAAGACGCATATTGATTAACGTACTGTCATCCCCGGCTACATCAAGCTTCTGTTGCAGCTTGGCAATATCCGAAGTCTGGGAAGTCGCCAGGGGGGAAGCAGCCTGTGTTCAAAGTTAATCAGATTAATCCTCGGATATTTCTTTTGATCCTCTGTTCGCTTACTATGGGAAGCCAACCTAAATCTCAGGGGCTACTGTCTATACACAGGTGTATTTTCTGAATAAAACACAATTGCACATATTACAGTACAAACCTCGAAGCCTCTCAGCAGACTCGCAAAGGCCTCATTCAATCCGCTCTTTGCGGATATGACCTTTTTAACCACCGTACCCATCAAGGTACGATGTTCCTCTGAAATGGACGCCTGCCGCAGCATTTTCGTCAAGATATCCGACGCCTCAGGGTCTCCGGAGGCAGCTGCGGGAGTACGGTCACCCTTTGAAGGGATCCGTTTATTTGTATCCGGCCACATTCCAGATTGTTCTGGGTCTCCATTGTTGTTCACTGGACCCTGGGCCGCCAAAGTATCACCTTCATGTAGCGTCTTCGTCATCCCTTGCACCACTTGTTGATCGGGGGAGACCCTCCGCAACGACACCTCAAGGCCATCTGCCCTATTGGACGGAGAAACTGGTGGGGGCGTCTTGCTTTCCATCATCTCCGGGAGAAGGTCCCCTGAGGAAGAGGATTGTTGAAGGGAACTGTGCGTTGAGCTGCAAAAACAAAATATATTCCAGGCATCATAAGAAAGGAATGGGATAGGTCTAAAATAGCCTTGTTCACTTACGATTGGGCTGGAGGCTTGTCCTCGTCAGGAGACTGCGCTTCGACATCCTCCAGGCCCGGGCCATCCCCCAGAGGCGTCTTGCCTCGCTTAGGAACCTGCTTCTCCCAATCTTCGGAGGCGGCCCTCTTCTTCCTGGGAGGGAAGGAGATAGTGGCCCCCCCTTTACTTTTGTCTTCGGATGAGGAGATTTTTATTCCTCCAGACACAAAGTCCGAGGTTCCCTGGGAATATAGGCCATCCTTGATCCTCTTTCCCTCTGCTTCGTCCTCCTTCTCAGGCATCTGGTATGGTGCTGGGGCCAGCAACCTTGTCAAAACGGGATTTGCTGGACCCTCGGGCAGAGGGGCCGAGCACATAATCAGTTCCGCCTTCTTTACCCAGTCCTGGAAAAGGATAGCTTTCTCAGTACCATATTACTGTATGCATGACCACAAAGTATTCGAAAGCCAAGTGCTTACCGAGGTATCTGGACGATTACAGTTAAGGTCTGCGTCCTCAGTAGTATCCGACCAATGTTTCCGCTTCCCGAAAAATAACTTCCACATCCCTTCGTGTGTGGCCTGGAAGAAGTGTTGGAGGGTTTGTGGTCTCTTTGGATTAAACTCCCACATGCGGCGAGGCCTGCGCTGGCAGGGCAGGATTCGGCGAACTAACATCACTTGGATCACACTAACAATATCGATATCTCTCTCTAGGAGGGTTCGGATGCGGCTTTGTAAGGTCCGCTCTTCATCCACTAATCCCCAGTCTAGTCCCTGGTTGACCCATGACGCGAGCCGTAATGGTGGGCCAAGACAGAAGGTGGGGGCAGCTACCCATTTAGCACTGCAGGGCTCAGTAATATAAAACCACTCCCGTTGCTGATACGTTCATTTTGCATCATGCTTTTATATAGATATTTATTGCATTATGGGCTGTTATTTCACATTATGTCACAATACTTATGGCTATTCTCTCTTATTTTACAAGGTTTACATAAGGAGGGAGAATGCCGGCAGCTGGAATTCTGGGCTAGAAAGGAGCAAATATTAGAGACCTATTCTGCACAACTCCAAAAGTCCTGAAACTCCACAAAACACCTTACAAAAAATAATAAAAAATCCTCGCCAAAGATGAAGACCAAGGGGCCCACACCGTGCTCACGAGGGTAGGGGGCGCCCCCCTAGGGCGCGCCCCCTACCTCGTGGCCCCCTGGTGGCTCTCCGATGACTATCTTCTGCTATATGAAGTCTTTCGTCGAGAAAAAAATAGCAGGGAACCTTTCGGGACAAAACTCCGCCGCCACGAGGCGGAACCTTGGCGATCCAATCTAGAGCTCCAGTAGAGCTGTTCTGCCGGGGAAACTTCCCTCCCAGAGGGGGAAATCATCGCCATCATCACCACCAACGCTCCTCTCATCGGGAGAGGGCAATCTCCATCAACATCTTCACCAGCACCATCTCATCTCCAAACCCTAGTTCATCTCTTGTATCCAATTCTTGTCTCCAAGTCCGGGATTGGTGCTAGCAGGTTGCTAGTTGTGTTAATTACTCCTTGTAGTTGATGCTAGTTGGTTTATTTGGTGGAAGATCATATGTTCAGATCCTATATGCACATTAATACCCCCCTGATTATGAACATGTTTATGCTTTGTGAGTAGTTACGTTTGTTCCTGAGGACACGGGAGAAGTCTTGCTATTAGTAGTCATGTGAATTTGGTATTCGTTCGATATTTCGATGAGATGTATGTTGTCTACCCTCTAGTGGTGTTATGTGAACGTCGACTACATAACACTTCACCATTATTTGGGCCTAGAGGAAGGCATTGGGAAGTAATAAGTAGATGATGGGTTGCTAGAGTGAGAGAAGCTTAAACCCTAGTTTATGCGTTGCTTCGTAAGGGGCTGATTTGGATCCGTATGTTTCATGCTATGGTTAGGTTTACCTTAATACTTTTGTTGTAGTTGCGGATGCTTGCAATAGAGGTTAATCATAAGTGGGATGTTTGTTCAAGTAAGAACAACACCCAAGCACCGGTCCACCCACATATCAAATTATCAAAGTACCGAACGCGAATCATATGAACGTGATGAAAACTAGCTTGACGATATTCTCATGTGTCCTCGGGAGCGCTTTTCCTTATATAAGAGTTTGTCCAGGCTTGTCCTTTACTACAAAAAGGATTGGGCCACCTTGCTGCACTTTATTTACTTTTGTTACTTGTTGCTCGTTACAAATTATCTTATCACAAAACTATCTGTTACCACTTATTTCAGTACTTGCAGAGAATACCTTGCTGAAAACCGCTTATCATTTCCTTCTGCTCCTCGTTGGGTTCGACACTCTTACTTATCGAAAGGACTACGATAGATCCCCTATACTTGTGGGTCATCAAGACTCTTTTCTGGGGCCGTTGCCGGGGAGTGAAGCGCCTTTGGTAGGTGGAATTTGGTAAGGAAAAATTTATATAGTGTGCTGAAATTTACTGTCACTTGTTACTATGGAAAGTAATCCTCTGAGGGGCTTGTTCGGGGTATCTTCACCCCGACCAGTAGAGCAAAGAGTTGCTCCTCAACCTACTGAACCTACTGAAAATGAAAATGAAAATGAAAATACTTGCTTTGAAGTTCCTTTGGGTATAATAGAAAACTACTAGCTAATCCTTTTTTAGGTGATGGAACAAAACATCCTGATGAACATCTAATATATGTGGATGAAGTTTGTGGATTATTTAAGCTTGCAGGTGTATCCGGAGATGTTGTTAAGAATAAGGTATTCCCCTTATCTTTGAGGGGATATGCATCGACATGGTATAGGTTATGTGATGATATGAGGTCTTGGAATTACAAACGATTGAAATTGGAATTTCATCAGAAGTTTTATCCTATGCATCTTGTTCATCGTGATTGCAATTATATATATAATTTTTGGCCTCATGAAGGAGAAAGCATCGCTCAAGCTTGGGGGAGGCTTAAGTCAATGTTATATTCATGCCCCAATCATGAGCTCTCAAGAGAAATGATTATTCAAAATTTTTATGCTCGACTTTCTGGTAACGATCGCACCATGCTTGATACTTCTTGTGCTGGCTCTTTTATGATGAAGACTATTGAATTCAAATGGGATTTATTGGAAAGAATTAAACGCAACTCTGAAAATTGGGACCTCGACAATGGTAAGGAGTCAGGTATGACACCTAAGTTTGATTGTGTTAAATCTTTTATGGATACCGATATTTTCTATAAATTTAGCGCTAAATATGGACTTGATTCTGAGATAGTAGCCTCTTTCTGTGAATCTTTTGCTACTTATGTTGATCTCCCTAAGGAGAAGTGGTTTAAATATCATCCTCCCATAGAAGTGAAAGTAGCTGCACCAATTAAAGTTGAAGAAAAGACTGTCACTTATGATGATCCTATTGTTCCTACTTGTTATGTTGAGAAACCACCTTTCCCTGTTAGGATAAAGGATCATGCTAAAGCTTCAATTGTGGTTCGTAAAAGCAATATTAAAACATATACACCTCCTGAGCAAGTTAAAGTTGAACCTAATATTGCTATTGTTAAAGATCTCTTGTCTGATAATATTGATGGGCATGTTATTCAGTTCTGCGGTGAAACTGCTAGAATTGCTAAACCTTGTGCTAAAGATAAAAATAGACCTGTGGTAGGCATGCCTGTTATTTCTGTTAAAATAGGAGAACATTGTTATCATGGCTTATGTGATATGGGTGCTAGTGCTAGTGTTATACCCTATGACTTATACAAAGAAATTATGCATGACATTGCACCTGTTGAATTAGAAGATATTGATGTCACAATTAAACTTGCTAATAGAGATACTATTTCAGCAGTGAGAATTGTTAGAGATGTTGAAGTCTTGTGTGGGAAAACTAAATATCGTGCTGATTTTCTTATTCTTAGTTCCCCACAAGATAGCTTTTGTCCCATTATATTTGGTAGACCCTTCTTGAACACTGTTAATGCTAAGATAGACTGCGAAAAGAATGTTGTTACTATTGGCTTGGAAGATATGACTCATGAATTTAATTTCTCTAAATTTAGTAAACAACACCGTGAAGAAGAATTGCCTAGTAAGGATGAAATTATTGGTCTTGCTTCTATTGCCGTACCTCCTAGTGATCCTTTACAACAATATTTGCTAGACCATGAGAATGATATGTTTATGAATGAAAGAAGGGAAATAGATGAAGTATTCTTTAAACAGGAACGTATTCTGAAACACAATTTGCCTGTTGAAATCCTAGGGGATCCCCCTCCACTTAAGGGTGATCACGTGTTTGAGCTTAAACCATTGCCTGATAATCTTAAATATGCTTATCTTGATGAAAAAAAGATATAACCTGTTATTATTAGTGCTAACCTTTCAGAGCATGAAGAAGAAAGATTATTGAAAACTCTGAAGAAGCACCGTGCTTCTATTGGATATACTCTTGATGATCTTAAGGGCATTAGTCCCACTCTATGTCAACATAAAATAAATTTGGAAGCATATGCCAAACCAGTTCGTGATCCTCAACGACGTCTGAATCCTAAAATGAAAGAAGTGGTAGGAAAAGAAATATTAAAGCTTCTGGAGGTAGGTATAATTTATCCCGTTGCTGATAGTCAATGGGTAAGTCCTGTTCATTGTGTCCCTAAGAAGGGAGGTATTACTGTGGTTCCTAATGATAAAGATAATTTGATTCCACAAAGAATTATTACAGGTTATAGGATGGTAATTGATTTTCGCAAATTAAATAAGGCTACTAAGAAAGATCATTACCCCTTACCTTTTATCGATCAAATGCTAGAAAGATTATGCAAACATACACATTACTACTTTCTAGATGGTTATTCTGGTTTCACTCAAATACCCGTGTCGGCTAAAGATCAATCAAAGACTACTTTTACATGCCCTTTTGGTACTTTTGCTTATAGATGTATGCCTTTTGGTTTATGTAATGCACCTTCTACCTTTCAAAGATGCATGATGGCTATATTCTCTGACTTTTGTGAAAAGATTTGTGAGGTTTTCATGGACGACTTTTCCGTCTATGGATCTTCTTTTGATGATTGCTTGAGCAATCTTGATCGAGTTTTGCAGAGATTTGAAGAAACTAATCTTGTCTTGAATTGGGAAAAGTGCCACTTTATGGTTAATGAAGGTATTGTCTTGGGGCATAAAGTTTCTGAAAGAGGTATTGAAGTTGATAAAGCCAAGGTTGATGCTATTGAAAAGATGCCATGTCCTAAGGACATCAAAGGTATAAGAAGTTTCCTTGGTCACGCCAGATTTTATAGGTGGTTCATTAAGGACTTCTCAAAAATTTATCGGCCTCTGACTAATTTATTACAAAAAGATATACCATTTGTATTTGATGATGATTGTGTAGAAGCATTTGAAATACTTAAGAAAGCATTAGTCTCTGCACCTGTTGTTCAGCCAGCTGATTGGAATTTACCCTTTGAAATTATGTGTGATGCTAGCGATTATGCTGTAGGTGCTGTTCTAGGGCAAAGAGTTGATAAGAAATTAAATGTTATCCATTATGCTAGTAAGACTCTAGACAATGCTCAAAGAAATTATGCTACTACTAAAAAGGAACTTTTAGCAGTTGTATTTGCTTGTGATAAGTTCAGATCTTATATTGTTGATTCTAAAGTAACTATCCACACTGATCATGCTGCTATTAAATATCTTATGGAGAAGAAAGATGCTAAGCCTAGACTTATTAGATGGGTTCTCTTGCTACAAGAATTTGATTTGCATATTGTTGATAGAAAAGGAGCCGAGAACCCCGTTGCAGACAACTTATATAGGTTAGAGAATGTTCTTGATGACCCACTACCTATTGATGATAGCTTTCCTAATTAACAAATAAATGTCATAAGTACTTCTCGTAGTACTCCTTGGTATCCTGATTATGCTAATTACATTGTTGCTAAATTCATACCACCTAGCTTCACATACCAACAAAAGAAAAAGTTCTTCTATGATTTGAGACATTACTTTTGGGATGACCCACATCTTTATAAAGAAGGAGTAGATGGTGTTATTAGACGTTGTGTACCTGAGCATGAACAAGAACAGATCCTACGCAAGTGCCACTCCGAAACTTATGGAGGACACCACGCGGGAGATAGAACTGCACATAAGGTATTGCAATCCGGTTTTTATTGGCCTACTCTCTTCAAGGATGCCCGTAAGTTTGTCCTATCTTGTGATGAATGTCAAAGAATTGGTAATATTAGAAGACGTCAAGAAATGCCTATGAATTATTCACTTGTTATTGAACCATTTGATGTTTGGAGCTTTGATTATATGGGAACCTTTCCTGCCTCTAACGGATATACACATATTTTAGTTGCCGTTGATTACGTTACTAAGTGGGTAGAAGCTATTCCAACTAGTAGTGCTGATCATAACACTTCTATTAAAATGCTTAAAGAAGTTATTTTTCTGAGGTTTGGAGTCCCTAGATATTTAATGACTGATGGTGGTTCACATTTTATTCATGGTGCTTTCCGTAAAATGCTTGCTAAATATGACGTCAATCATAGAATTGCATCTCCGTATCATCCACAGTCCAGTGGTCAAGTAGAATTGAGTAATAGAGAACTCAAATTAATTTTGCAAAAGACTGTCAATAGGTCTAGAAAGAATTGGTCCAAGAAACTTGATGATGCATTATGGGCCTATAGAACTGCATATAAAAATCCTATGGGTATGTCTCCTTATAAAATGGTATATGGAAAAACATGGCACTTACCTCTCGAACTAGAACATAAGGCATATTGGGCTATTAAAGAGCTCAATTATGATTTCAAACTTGCCGGTGAGAAGAAGTTATTTGATATTAGCTCACTTGATGAATGGAGAACCCAAGCTTATGAAAATGCCAAGTTGTTTAAAGAAAAAGTTCAAAGATGGCACGACAAAAGGATACAAAAGTGTGAGTTTAATGTAGGTGATTATGTATTGCTATACAACACTTCTCTCTAAATGGGAAGGCCTCTATGTTATCGAGGAGGTCTATCGTTCCGGCGCCATAAAAATCAAAAACTTTAAAGGCACAAATCCGAAGGTGGTAAATGGTCAAAGAATCAAACAGTATATCTCAGGTAATCCCATAAATGTTGAAACCAATATTATTGAAACCGTAACCCTGGAGGAATACATAAGGGACACTTTCCAGAACGTTTCAAACTCCGAAAAGGAATAGGTATGTGGTACGGTAAGTAAACCGAGTCCAAAACAATTTTTAAGGCAATATTTCTCCATTTTGGAATATTTAGAAAAATAGAAAATTAAGTAGCAGTCCGGGAAGGACACGAGGGCCCCACGAGGGTGGAGGGCGCACCCTACCCCCTGGGCACGCCCCCTACCTCGTGAGCACCTCGCATGCCTTCCGGACTCCGTTTTCTTGCACGATACATATTTTGGTCGGTAAAAATTCACTATATATTCTCCCGAAGGTTTTGACTCCCGTATCACGCAAATATTCTCTGTTCTTGTTTCGAGCTGTTTTTCTGACAGGTCTAGATTATCATGACGTCCCCAAGTGCTTCCAAGGACAAGTTCTTCGAGAATGTCATCAACCCTTACCTCGCGGAGGTGCTGCGGCACCCTCAAACCATTGAGATGCATGATGGGTTGCTGCACATCCGCGATGCTGAGGGACCAAAGGGAACCAGAAGCATGGAGATGAGGCTCGAAGCAATGGAGCAACAAGTTTTCAAGTGCCAGGGGATGGTGGAGCGTGGAATCAATGCTAGCCACACGATGCTCGCAGAGTTCACTAACAACTACAATCCGGATGCCAAGAACACCGAGGAGGCCATCTTCAAGCTACATGAGAAGATCGAGCACCTCCAAGCCCAAATCTATGACCTGCAAAACCAAAACTGTGAGTATGAATATAGATTCAAAAGGATGAGCTTGGCTGAAGATTCGAGGATTCCAGAGACTCGATCATCCTTCTATGATGGTGAACCTATGCCTTGGAAGATGGATGACAAGCCCGCATCATCAACAACACCTCCACCTTCTTCACCAACCAAGGAGATATAATCACATGGGTATGGGCACTCCCCTTGGCAACCGCCAAGCTTGGGGGAGGTGCCCCGGTATCGTATCACAATCACAACTCCTATCTTTACCGTTTTCCTTAGTTCGATCCTATTAGTAGTATTTTGATCTAGTAGAATAAAGTTTATGGCATGATCGAGTTTTAAGTTTTGCTTTATGATCTCTCTATGTAATCGAGTCCATGAGCTATATAATAAAGATTAGTGTTGAATCAAGGGCCTGATTTTCTTGCTATGATCTTGGATGAATAAAAGAAAAGAGAAAAAGAATAAAAAGAAACAAAAGTTCATATTGATCTTATTGAGAGTAATGACTTCACATAGAAAGAGTGTGATGATTAAAAGTTGTTAGGAGTTGGTAGACATAGCTTTGGTCATCGTTGCAATTAATAGGAAGTAATAAGGAAAGAGAGGTTTCACATATAAATATACTATTATTGACATCTTTTATGATTGGGAGCACTCATCAAAATATGACATGCTAAAGAGTTGATGTTGGACAAGGAAGACAACGTAATGGGTTATGTTTTCTTATATCTGAGATAAAGTATGTTGTCATGGATCATCCAACATGGTGAGCTTGCCTTTCCCCCTCATGCTAGCCAAATTCTCAGCACCTAGTAGAGATACTACTTGTGCTTCCAAATACCCTTAAACCAGTTTTGCCATGAGAGTCCACCATATCTACCTATGGATTGAGTAAGATCCTTCAAGTAAGTTTTCATCGGTGCAAAGCAATAAAAAATTGCTCTAAATATGTATGACTAGTGTGGGAGAAATAAGCTTTATACGATCTTGTGATGTGGAAGTAGTAAAAGCGATGGACTGCATAATAAAGGTTCATATCACAAGGGGCAATATAAAGTGACGTTCTTTCGCATTAAGATTTTGTACATCCAACTATAAAAGCGCATGGCAACCTCTGCTTCCCTCTATGAAGGGCCTATCTTTTATTATTATCTTCTACCTTATGCAAGAGTCATGGTGATCTTCACCTTTCCTTTTTATATTTTATCCTTTGGCAAGCACAGTGTGTTGGAAAGATCCTGATAGATATATCTAATCGGATGTAGGGGGGAATGAGTTATTATTGTTGACATTACCCTCGAGGTAAAAGGTTGTGGGGCGAAACTATAAGCCCCTATCTTTCTCTGTGTCCGACTAAAACCCCGTAACCACAAGTATTGCATCAGTGTGAGCAATTATGAAGGACTAGATGATAGTTGAGTATGTGGACTTGCTTTTTAGCTCTGACATAGACTCTTTCTGATGTTATGATAAATTGCAATTGCTTCAATGACTGAGGTTATAGTTTGTTGGTTCTCAATAAGGTTTCTGATTCATACTTCTGCATTGTGAATAGATCATCACTTGAACATAAGTAATCATATGACAATATCTATATATGTTTCTGTTATGAGAATAATCATGATGCCTTCATGTCCGTATTTTATTTTTGTCGACGCCTCTACCTCTAAACATGGGGACATATTTATTGTTATCGGCTTTCGCTTGAGGACAAGCGAGGTCTAAGCTTGGGGGAGTTGATACGTCCATTTTGCATCATGCTTTTATATCGATATTTATTGTATTATGGGTTGTTATTTCACATTATGTCACAATAGTTATGGCTATTCTCTCTTATTTTACAAGGTTTACATAAGGAGGGAGAATGTCGGCAGCTGGAATTCTGGGCTGGAAAAGGAGCAAATATTAGAGACCTATTCTGTACAACCCCAAAAGTCCTGAAACTCCACGGAACACCTTACAATAAATAATAAAAAATCCTTGCCAAAGACGAAGACAAGGGGGCCCACACCCTGCTCACGAGGGTGGGGGGCGCGCCCCCCTAGGGCGTGCCCCTACCTCGTGGGCCCCTTGGTGGCTCTCCGATGACTATCTTCTGCTATATGAAGTCATTCATCGAGAAAAAAATAGCAGGGAACCTTTCGGGACGAAACTCCGCCGCCACGAGGCGGAACCTTGGCGGATCCAATCTAGAGCTCCGGCAGAGTTGTTCTGCCGGGGAAACTTCCCTCCCGGAGGGGGAAATCATCGCCATCATCACCACCAACGCTCCTCCCATCGGGAGAGGGCAATCTCCATCAACATCTTCACCAGCACCATCTCATCTCCAAACCCTAGTTCATCTCTTGTATCCAATTCTTGTCTCCAAGTCCGGGATTGGTGCTAGCAGGTTGCTAGTAGTGTTAATTACTCCTTGTAGTTGATGCTAGTTGGTTTATTTGGTGGAAGATCATATGTTCAGATCCTATATGCATATTAATACCCCCTCTGATTATGAACATGTTTATGCTTTGTGAGTAGTTATGTTTGTTCCTGAGGACAAGGGAGAAGTCTTGCTATTAGTAGTCATGTGAATTTGGTATTCATTCGATATTTTGATGAGATGTATGTTGTCTACCCTCTAGTGGTGTTATGTGAACGTCGACTACATAACACTTCACCATTATTTGGGCCTAGAGGAAGGCATTGGGAAGTAATAAGTAGATGATGGGTTGCTAGAGTGATAGAAGCTTAAACCCTAGTTTATGTGTTGCTTCGTAAGGGGCTGATTTGGATCCATATGTTTCATGCTATGGTTAGGTTTACCTTAATACTTTTGTTGTAGTTGCGGATGCTTGCAATAGAGGTTAATAATAAGTGGGATGTTTGTTCAAGTAAGAACAACACCCAAGCACCGGTCCACCCACATATCAAATTATCAAAGTACCGAACGCGAATCATATGAACGTGATGAAAACTAGCTTGACGATATTCCCATGTGTCCTCGGGAGCGCTTTTCCTTATATAAGAGTTTGTCCAGGCTTGTCCTTTACTACAAAAAGGATTGGGCCACCTTACTGCACTTTATTTACTTTTGTTACTTGTTGCTCGTTACAAATTATCTTATCACAAAACTATCTGTTAGCACTTATTTCAGTACTTGCAGAGAATACCTTGCTGAAAACCGCTTATCATTTCCTTCTGCTCCTCGTTGGGTTCGACACTCTTACTTATCAAAAGGACTACGATAGATGCCCTATACTTGTGGGTCATCACTGCCAGTAATTGGAAGCCTCGAAAAAAGAACCTTTTGGCCAGGGAGTGTTGGCGAGTTGGCTGATTGTAGCACCGCCGCACTCCGCCTGTTCCCCATTGACTACCTTTAGCTTCACACTAAAGGTTTTGAGCCATAAGCCGAAGTGTGGGGGAAATCAAAGGAAGGCCTCGCAGGTTATGATAAACGCCGAGACATGGAGGATAGAGTCTGAGGCAAGATCGTGAAAATCTAGTTTGTAATAGAACATTAGCCCTCGGACATAAGGGTGAAGAGCAAACCCTAACCCCCGGAGGAAGTGGGAGACGAATACCACCCTCTCGCCGAACCTGGGGGTTGGGATAACTTGTCCTGGAGCGGGAAGCCGATGGTGGATCTCTGCGGTCAGATATCTGCCCGCCCGAAGCTTTGTGATATCCTCCTCTATAACGGAGGAAGCCACCCATCGGCCTTGGGAGCTAGATCCGGACATGATGGGAAAGCTGAAAGCAATGGAGTCGAACCTTGGGTGTTGGAACTCGGGGTTGGGGAGGTTTAGGAGAGGTTTGGCATAAAGAGACGACCCTTGGTTCCTTTATATACACCTCCGGTATCGAACGTCTCCTCCTAAGCCTAAGAACCTGCCTATTCCTAAGTAATCTTTCTCGCAGGATGGTTGGGTTACCCACGCTCGTATTAATGAAAATCCCGTAATAAGGGGACACGATCTCTGCTTTGACAAGACGTGCCAATGACAACCGCGTCTCGAAACATGGGGGCGTAAAACTGTTCGAAATTATGACAGGATGGGCGTGACGTCACATTACTAAAGTTGTCAGCAGATTGGACTCGTGTGTTATTATATTCTCTCTGCGGTTATGTGCGGTGTGTTTTATAGGTACGGACACGATCCATTCGTCTGGAGACTATTCGGGAGTTCAGAAGGAGGAACCCACCTTGCAATGCCGAAGACAACACTACACGTTGGATACCTTGTCATTGAAGCCAGGTTTAGGGGCTACTGAGGGAGTCCTGGACTAAGGGGTCCTTGGGCATCCGACCTGTTATCTATGGGCCGGACTGATGGGCTGTGAAGATATGAAGACCGAAGACTGAACCCGTGTCCGGATGGGACTCTCCTTGGTGTGGAAGGCAAGCTTGGCGAACAACTATGAAGATTCCATCTTATGTAACCGACTCTATGTAACCCTAGATCCCCCCGGTGTCTATATAAACTGGAGGGTGTAGTCCAGAGAGGATATACTCAATACCGTAGTCATACATGCTAGACTTTTAGGGTTTAGCCATTACGATCTCGTGGTAGATCAACTCTTGCAATACTCATACTCATCAATATCAATCAAGCAGGACGTAGGGTATTACCTCTGTAGAGAGGGCCCGAACCTGGGTAAACATCGTGTCTCCTGTCTCCTATTACCATCAACCTTAGATGCACAGTTCGCGACTCCCTACCCGAGATCCGCCGGTTTTGACACCGACAGCATGAGGTCACTCACTGTGGGCCTAGTAGTCCTCATGGGCAAGCCAAGGTACATGAAGGGCATCGTGTCCACCATGCATTGCCATGTTTGGGCCAGAAGCGCCACCATGTCATCATCCACGTTTAGAGGCACCAACAACGACTTACTAAACTTTATTTTGAGGCAGATCGAGTCTGGCTAGTCCACCAGGATCTGCTTCATGATTAGGGTTTGGTTGGGGAAGGCTGGCATCACCAAGATGGTGTTGTCGATGTATTGCACCACTGGATAGTCGCAGGCATAGGCATCATTAACCGCCGCTTGGAGCAAGTCTGCACCAAGAACGAAGATTAAGGGGGAGAGCGGGTCACCCTGGCGCACCCCACATTCGAGTGAAATTGTCTCCCAGGAACTCCGTTCACGAGAACCGACGATCTCCCAAAACAGAAGATGCTTTTGATCGAACCAAGCCAGCGATCATCCAATCCCATTTGCTCCATGATCTTCAGCATGGCAGAGTGATCAATGGTATCAAATGCTTTCGCAAAATCACGTTTGAGCAGTACAATAGGCCTCTTGGAGTTCTAACATTGATAATGAAGGAAATATGCCCTAGAGGCAATAATAAATTTGTTATTTATATTTCCTTATATCATGATAAATGTTTATTATTCATGCTAGAATTGTATAAACCGGAAACTTAGTACATGTGTGAATACATAGACAAACAGAGTGTCCCTAGTATGCCTCTACTAGACTAGCTCGTTAATCAAAGATGGTTAAGTTTCCTAACCATAGACATGTGTTGTCATTTGATGAACGGGATCACATCATTAGGGAATGATGTGATGGACAAGACCCATCCGTTAGCTTAGCATAATGATCGTTTAGTTTTATTGCTATTGCTTTCTTCATGACTTATACATGTTCCTCTAACTATGAGATTATGCAACTCCCGAATACCGGAGGAACACCTTGTGTGCTATCAAACGTCACAACGTAACTGGGTGATTATAAAGATGCTCTACAGGTGTCTCCGATGGTGTTTCTTGAGTTGGCGTAGATCGAGATTAGGATTTGTCACTCCGTGTATCGGAGAGATCTCTCTGGGCCCTCTCGGTAATGCACATCACTATGAGCCTTGCAAGCAATGTGTCTAATGGGTTAGCCACAGAATGATGCATTACGGAACGAGTAAAGATACTTGTCGGTAACAAGATTGAACCAGGTATGATGATACCGACGATCGAATCTCGGGCAAGTAACATACCAATGACAAAGGGAACAACATATGTTGTTATGTGGTTTGACCGATAAAGATCTTCGTAGAATATGTAGGAGCCAATATGAACATCCAAGTTCCGCTATTGGTTATTGACTGGAGATGTGTCTCGGTCATGTCTACATACTTCTCGAACCCGTAGGGTCCGCACGCTTAACATTCGATGACGATTTGTATTATGAGTTATGTGATTTGATGACTGAAGTTTGTTCAGAGTCCCTGATGAGATCACGGACATGATGAGGAGTCTCAAAATGGCCGAGACATAAAGATTTATATATTGGACGATATTATTCGGACACCAGATGAGTTTCGAGAGGTACCGGATAATTATCAGAGTGCCGGAGGGTTATCGGAACCCCCCGGGGGAACTAATGGGCCTTCATGGGCCTTAGTGGGGACAGAGAAGGGCCAAAAGGGGCTGGCCGCGCCCCCCCTTGGGTCCGAATTGGACTAGGGGAAGGGGGCGGCGCCCCCCTTTCCTTCCCTGCCCCCTTCTCCAGGTGGAATCCTACTAGGACTTGGAGTCCTAGTAGGACTCCCCTCTCCTGGCGCGCCCTACAGGGGCCGACCGACCTCCTCCTCCCCTCCTTTATATACGGGGGCAGGGGGCACCCTAGAACACACAAGTTTCTCTTAGCCGTGTGCGGTGCCCCCCTCCACAGTTACACAAACTCGGTCATATTGTCGTAGTGCTTAGGCGAAGCCCTGCGCCGGTAACATCATCATCACCGTCGCCACGCCGTCGTGCTGACGAAACTCTCGCTCGTCCTCAACCAGATCAAGAGATCGAGGGACGTCATCGAGCTGAACATGTGCTGGACGCGGAGGTGCCGTACGTTCGGTGCTTGGATCGGTTGGATCGCGAAGACGTTCGACTACATCAACCGCGTTACTAAATGCTTCCGCTTTCGGTCTACGAGGGTACATGGACACACTCTCCCCTCTCGTTGCTATGCATCTCCTAGATAGATCTTGCATAATCGTAGGAATCTTTTTGAAATACTGTGTTCCCCAACAGTGGCATCCGAGCCAGGTCTATGCGTAGATGTTATATGCACGAGTAGAACACGATGAGTTGTGGGCGATAATAGTCATACTGCTTACCGGGAACGTCTTACTTTGATTCAGCGGTAGTTTTGGATGAAGCATCCTGGACCGACATTACATGACCGCGTTCATGAGACTAGTTCTACCGACGTGCTTCGCACACAGGTGGACAGCGGGTGTCTGCTTCTCCAACTTTAGTTGAATCGAGTTTGACTACGCCCGGTCCTTGTTGAAGGTTAAACCAACACACTTGACGAAAAAATCGTTGTGGTGATGCGTAGGTAAGAACGGTTCTTGCTAGAAGTCCGTAGCAGCCACGTAAAAGTTGCAACAACAAAGTAGAAGACGTCTAACTTGTTTTTGTAGGCTTGTTGTGATGTGATATGGTCAAGATGTGATGATATATAAATTGTTGTATGAGATGATCATGTTTTGTAGAAGTTATCCGCAACTGGGAGGGGCCTTATGGTTGTTGCTTTGTTGTATGAAATGCAATCGCCATGTAATTGCTTTACTTTATGACTAAGCGGTAGCAATAGTCGTAGAAGCAATAGTTGGCGAGACGACAACGATGCTATGATGGAGATCAAGGTGTCAAGCCGGTGACGATGGTGATCATAACGGTGCTTTGGAGATGGAGAGTGAAGGCACAAGATGATGATGGCCATATCATATCACTTATTTTGGTTGCATGTGATATTTATATTTTATGCATCTTATTTTGCTTAGTACGGCAGTATCATTAAGATGATTGTTGGTGTCAAAACCGGCGGATCTCGGGTAGGGGGTCCCGAACTGTGCGTCTAGGATCGATGGTAATAGGAGACGGGGATGCAATGTTTACCGAGGTTCGGGCCCTCTCTATGGAGGTAATACCCTACTTCCTGCTTGATTGATCTTTATGAATATGAGTATTACAAGAGTTGATCTACCATGAGATCGTAATGACTAAACCCTAGAAATCTAGCTTGTATGACTGTCATAATAATCTATCGACTAGCCTGGCCTTGGGTTATATAATGCACCAGAGGCCTAGGATAACAAGAGTCCTCTCCGAATACGTTGGTGGAGAGGAGTCCTTGTCTTGATCACCAAGTCTTGTGGAATACTCCTTGTATGCGGCATGGGCTGCCCGAAGTGGCCCATGACTGAACCGCCATGGGGGTCCTCGGCCCGATCCACCTGGTCGGGAGACGATGTGGTGAGTACCCCCTAGTCTAGGACACCGTTAGTAGCCCCCTGAACCGGTCTTCAAGTTGGGGATGGTCCTCGATCCTTCCGAACTGTTCTTCATCTTCGGTCATCGGCCTTGAAAACTGGTTCAACAAATCTTCTCGTCTTCGATCTTGAGGATCGCCAAAGTGAATCCGAAGGGTTTACACATCGGGTATCCGAGGAGCCCCTTTAAGTTCTCGGCCTTTATCAATGCCTTAGGATTATTTTTTACGCCACACCTCGGGTTTGAAGTTGTTCCCGTGCGACGGTGTCCTCTTGCATCCGAGCTCCAACGCCAGACTGCATTCGAGATATCTTTTGCAGCCAAGCACCAACGCCGGACTATATTCGAGCTCCAACGCCGGACTATATCCGAGGTGTCATAGATCACCTTGGCTTGAAAAAGTTTGAAGGAGGTTATCCGAGTTTAACGCTGAAAAGTTCTCTATGGAACGAGCCATTCGAATCCGGGCTTTATGCCGGACCACTTCCGAGCTCCAATGATGGTCAGCATCCGAGGTGTCGTAAACTACCTTGATACGTCTCCAACATATCTATAATTTTTGATTACTCCATGCTATTATATTATCTATTTTGGATGTTAATGGGCTTTATTTTACACTTTTATATCATTTTTGGGACTAACCTACTAATCGGAGGCCCAACCCAAATTGTTTTTTTTTTCCTATTTTAGAGTTTCACCGAAAAGGAATATCAAACGGAGTCCAAACGGAATGAAACCTTCGAGAACATGATTTTCTCAACAAACATGATCTAGGAGACTTGGAGTGGGCGTCAAGAAACGACCGAGGAGGGCACGAGGCAGGGGGCACGCCTACCCCCCTGGGCACGCCCTCCACCTTGGTGGGCCCCTCGTTGCTCCACTGACGTACTTCTTCCTCCTATATATATATCCACATACCCCCAGAACATCCAGGAGCACCACGAAAACCTAATTCCACCATCGAAACCTTCTGTACCCGAGAGATCCCATCTTGGGGCCTTATCCGGAGCTCCGTCGGAGGGGGCATTGATCACATAGGGCCTCTACATCAACTCCATGGCCTCTCCGGTGATGTGTGAGTAGTTTACTTCAGACCTACGGGTCCATAGTTATTAGCTAGATGGCTTCTTCTCTCTCTTTGGATCTCAATACAAAGTTCTCCTCAATTCTCTTAGAGATCTATTCGATGTAATCTTTTTTTGCGGTGTGTTTGTCGAGATTCGATGAATTGTGGGTTTATGATCCAGATTATCTATGAACGATATTTGATTCTCCTCTGAATTCTTTTATGTATGATTGGTTTATCTTTGCAAGTCTATTCAAATTATCAATTTGGTTTGGCCTACTAGATTGATCTTTCTTGCAATGGGAGAAGTGCTTAGCTTTGGGTTCAATCTTGCGGTGCTCGATCCCAGTGACAGAAAGGGAAATGACACATATTGTATTGTTGCCATCGAGGATAAAAAGATGGGGTTTATATCATATTGCTTGAGTTTATCCCTCTACGTCATGTCATCTTACTTAAAGCATTACTCTGTTCTTATGAACTTAATACTCTAGATGCATGCTGGATAGCGGTCGATGTGTGGAGTAATAGTAGTAGATGCAGAATCGTTTTGGTCTACTTGTCGCGGACATGATGCGTATATACATGATGATACTTAGATATTCTCATAACTATGCTCAATTCTATCAATTGCTCGACAGTAATTCGTTTACCCATCGTAATACTTATGCTCTTAAGAGAAGCCACTAGTGAAACCTATGGCCCCCGGGTCTATCTTCCATCATATTAATCTTCCAACACTTAGCTATTGCTATTTGCTGTTTATTTTACTTTGCATCTTTATTTCTCTTTATCATAAAAATACTAAAAATATTATCTTATCATATCCACCAGATCTCACTCTCGTAAGTGACCATGAAGGGATTGACAACCCCTTTAACGCGTTGGTTGCGAGGTTCTTATTTGTTTGTGTAGGTGCGTGGGACTTGAGCGTGATCTCCTACTGGATTGATACATTGGTTCTCAAAAACTGAGGGAAATACTTACGCTACTTTACTGCATCACCCTTTCCTCTTCAAGGGAAAACCAATGCAGTGCTCAAGAGGTAGCAAGAAGGATTTCTGGCGCCGTTACCGGGGGGATTCGCGCCAAGTCAAGTCAAGATTTGACTCCCGACAACGAGCCATTTTTGGCACTGTTGACGGAGAGTCTACACACAAGTCAAGACATACCAAGTACCCATCACAAACTCTTATCCCTCGCATTACATTATTTGCCATTTGCCTCTCGTTTTCCTCTCCCCCACTTCACCCTTTCCATTTTATTCGTCTCCTTTCCCATTTGTTTTCTTGTACCATGGCCGGTTCAAAAAGGGCTAAGGGTTTTACCTTGGACAATCCTTCTATTCTCTCTAAACTCATAAATAATGATGCTCTGGAAAGACCTACCAGAGTTATCAATGAGAATATTAATAATTTTGATGAAGATGATTCCGGAATTTTTCGTTATTTACTCGATGAATCTTTGAAAGATGCTTGGGATAGACTATTAAGGATCCGGGCTAGCTATGTGCCCCAATACCAAATTGAAATTTACTTGAAGAGATTTTATGTTGCCCTACCTTCGTCGTTTAAGCATGTCTTAGATTTTATATTTGAAGAAGGTTTTCTTGAAGGGGATGCCGTAGATACCTATGAAAATATGAAAACCATATTTGGGCACCCCATGAATGAGAAGGTTGAATCCGCATCTCTTTTGCTCTCCTACCAAAACGAATCTATCAAAGAGATGAAAGCTAGCTTAGATGCAAATTTCCGCAAAATGCTTAATCTTTCTTCTACCATTAACGGCCATGTGATTTATAAAAATATAAATATTAATGCCATAGACAATAAGTTTTCTCTTTTCTTCCCTAAAACCAAAGATGACAATACCTAGATCTGTCTTCACTTTTATGCCTAGCTAGGGGTGTTAAACGATAGCGCTTGTTGGGAGGCAACCCAATTTTATTTTTATTACTTGCTTTTTGCTCCTGTTTAGTAATAAATAATTTATCTAGCCTCTGTTTTGGTTGTGTTTTTGTGTTTAATTAGTGTTTGTGCCAAGTAGAACCGTTGGGAAGACTTGGGGAAAGTGTTTTTGATCTTTCTGTAAAAAACAGAAACTTTAGCGCTCACGAGAATTGCTGCCATTTTTATTTGGAAAGTGATATTTAGTTAATTATTTTTCCAGATGATTAATAGATAAATTACTCACGTCCAGAAATTTATTTTAGAATTTTAAGAGTTCCAGAAGTGGTCGAAACCTACAGATTACTACAGACTGTTCGGTTTTTGACAGATTCTGTTTTTCTTGTGTTGTTTGCTTATTTTGATGAATCTATGGCTAGTAAAAGAGTTTATAAACCATATAGAAGTTGTAATACAGTAGGTTTAACACCAATATAAAACAATAATGAGTTCATTACATTACCTTGACATGGTGTTTTGTTTTCTTTCGCTAACGGAGCTCACGAGATTTTCTATTTTGAGTTTTGTGTTGTGAAGTTTTCAAGTTTTGTGTAAGATTTGATGGATTATGGAACAAGGAGTGGCAAGAGCCTAAGATTGGGGATTACCATGGAACCCCAAGGTAAAATTAAAGGAAACCAAAAAAGCCTAAGCTTGGGGATGCCCCGGAAGGCATCCCCTCTTTCGTCTTCGTCTATCGGTAACCTTACTTGGAGCTATATTTTTATTCACCACATGATATGTGTTTTGCTTGGAGCATCTTGTATGATTTGAGTCTTTTCTTTTTGGTTTACCACAATCATCCTTGATGTACACACCTTTTGAGAGAAACTCACATGATTTGAAATTTATTAGAATACTCTATGTGCTTCACTTATATCTTTTGAGCTATATAGTTTTTTGCTGTAGTTCTTCACTTATATCTTTTAGCACGGTGGTGGATTTGTTTTATAGAAACTATTGTTCTCTCTTGCTTAACTTATATTATTTTGAGAGTCCTTTAGAACAACATGGAAATTTGCTTTTAGGAATAATATAAAAACTTTCATAGAAGTGCATTGGATACTATGAGAAGTTTGATACTTGATAATTGTTTTGAGATATGGAGATGGTGATATTAGAGTCATGCTAGTTGAGTAATTGTGAATTTGAGAAATACTTGTGTTGAAGTTTGTGATTCCCGTAGCATGCACATATGGTGAACCGTTATGTGATGAAGTCGGAGCATGATTTATTTATTGATTGTCTTCCTTATGAGTGGCGGTCGGGGACGAGCGATGGTCTTTTCCTACCAATCTACCCCTAGGAGCATGCGCGTAATAATTTGTTTCGATAACTAACATATTTTTGCAATAAGTATGTGAGTTCTTTATGACTAATGTTGAGTCCATGGATTATACGTACTCTCACCCTTCCACCATTGCTAGCCTCTCTAGTATCGCGCAACTTTCGCCGGTACCTTAAACCCACCATACACCTTCCTCAAAACAGCCACCATACCTACCTATTATGGCATTTCCATAGCCATTCCGAGATATATTTCCATGCAACTTTCCACCGTTCCGTTATTATGACACGCTTCATCATTGTCACATTGCTTGCATGATCATGTAGTTGACATCATATTTGTGGCAAAGACATCGTATTTGTGGCAAAGCCACTATTCATAATTATTCATACATGTCACTCATGCATCATTGCACATCCCGGTACACCGCCAGAGGCATTCACATAGAGTCATATTTTGTTCTAAGTATTGAGCTGTAAGTAAATTAAAGTGTGATGATCATCATTATTAGAGCATTGTCCCAAGTGAGGAAAGGATGATGGAGACTATGATACCCCCACAAGTCGGGATGATACTCCGGACGAAAAAAGAGGCTAAAAAAAGAAGAGAGAGAAAAAGGCCCAAATAAAAAAAATGAGAGAAAAAGAGAGAAGGGACAATGCTACTATCCTTTTACCACACTTGTGCTTCAAAGTAGCACCATGATCTTCATGATAGAGAGTCTCCTATGATATCACTTCCATATACTAGTGGGAATTTTTCATTATAGAACTTGGCTTGTATATTCCAATGATGGGCTTCCTCAAAATTCCCTAGGTCTTCATGAGCAAGCGAGTTGGATGCACACCCACTTAGTTTGTTTTGTTGAGCTTTCATATACTTATAGCTCTAGTGCATTTATTGCATGGCAATCCCTACTCACTCACATCGATATCTATTGATGGGCATCTCCATAGCCCATTGATACGCCTAGTTGATGTGAGACTATCTTCTCCTTTTTTTGTCTTCTCCACAACCACCATTCTATTCCACATATAGTGCTATGTCCATGGCTCACGCTCATATATTGCGTGAAGATTGAAAAAGTTTGAAAACATCGAAAGTATGAAACAATTGCTTGGCTTGTCATCGGGGTTGTGCATGATTTAAATATTTTGTGTGGTGAAGATAGAGCATAGCCAGACTATATGATTTTGTAGGGATAACTTTCTTTGGCCATGTAATTTTGAGAAGACATGATTGCTTAGTTAGTATGCTTGAAGTATTATTATTTCTATGTCAATATTAAACTTTTGTCTTGAATCTTTCGGATCTGAAAATTCATGCCACAATAAAGAAAAATTACATTGAGAAATATGTTAGAAAGCATTCCACATCAAAAATTCTTCTTTTATCATTTACCTACTCGAGGACGAGCAGGAATTAAACTTGGGGATGCTTGATACGTCTCCAACGTATCTATAATTTTTGATTGCTCCATGCTATTATATTATCTATTTTGGATGTTAATGGGCTTTATTTTACACTTTTATATCATTTTTGGGACTAACCTACTAACCGAAGGCCCAACCCAAATTGCTGTTTTTTTTGCCTATTTTAGAGTTTCGCCGAAAAGGAATATCAAACGGAGTCCAAACGGAATGAAACCTTCGAGAACGTGATTTTCTCAACAAACGTGATCCAGGAGACTTGGAGTGGGCGTCAAGAAATGATCGAGGAGGGCACGAGGCAGGGGGCGTGCCCTCCACCCTTGTGGGCCCCTCGTTGCACCACCGACGTACTTCTTCCTCCTATATATATCCACGTACCCCCCAAAGATCTAGGAGCACCACGAAAACCTAATTCCATCGCCGCAACCTTTTGTACCCGAGAGATCCCATCTTGGGGCCTTTTCTGGAGCTCTGCCGGAGGGGGCATTGATCACAGAGGGCCTCTACATCAACTCCATGGCCTCTCCGGTGATGTGTGAGTAGTTTACTTCAGACCTACGGGTCCATAGTTATTACCTAGATGGCTTCTTCTCGCTCTTTGGATCTCAATACAAAGTTCTCCTTGATTCTCCTTGATTCTCTTGGAGATCTATTCGATGTAATCTTCTTTTGCAGTGTGTTTCGGTCTACTTGTCGCGGACGTGATGCCTATATACATGATCATACCTAGATATTCTCATAACTATGCTCAATTCTATTAATTGCTCGACAGTAATTCGTTTACCCACCGTAATACTTATGCTCTTGAGAGAAGCCACTAGTGAAACCTATGGCCCCAGGTCTATCTTCCATCATATTAATCTTCCAACACTTAGCTATTTCTATTTGCCGTTTATTTTACTTTGCATCTTTATTTCTCTTTATCATCAAAATACAAAAAATATTATCTTATCATATCTATCAGATCTCACTCTTGTAAGTGATCGTGAAGGGATTGACAACCCCTTTATCGTGTTGGTTGCGAGGTTCTTATTTGTTTGTGTAGGTGCGTGGGACTTGAGCGTGATCTCCTACTGGATTGATACCTTGGTTCTCAAAAACTGAGGGAAATACTTATGCTACTTTACTACATCACCCTTTCCTCTTCAAGGGAAAACCAACGCAGTGCTCAAGAGGTAGCGTACCTCGGTCTTTTAAAAGAATGAACGAATTTCGCCGAGCTTAATGCCGGAAATGCCCTTTATGGAGCCAGCCACTGGCATCCGAGCTTTATGCCGGACTGCTTCTGAGGTGGTGCACCACCCCGACCGCGGGCTGATTTTTTGTGAATATTTTTTATTGCTGCAATTTATTCTCTGCCGAGATATATAGCCAGTATATGTATATCTAGTAGCCCTCAAGGTGTGTGTCGGTCTAAAACCCGAAATGCACCTGAAGGAAAACATAAAACCGCTAATCCTAGTAGCCCCTGAGACTCATGTCAATTTGCAAAATCAGCCTGAGGATCAACTCCTAGCTCGGCAGCATTCGTAGGAATAGGAACACAGTGTAGTATATTAGAAATAATGATCAGCAGACGAGCCCCTGAGAGAGGGTCATGAGAAGTCGTCTTGATATATTAGCTTGATGCCGGATAAGTCCCAGATGGTACTTATTGTTGTTCGAAGACGCGCTTGTCCATAGTTCGGTCATGCCGAGCACTGAGCACTTTGAATTTTCTGCATTTGAATAGGCAATGCAGTAGCCCCCGAGCCACTGGTCGGGTGGCAACACCAGATCAGGGGATCGATGTGCCCCTTTAATATTTATAAATAATGAGCATGAAGCCCAGTTGCCCCTGAGCCTTAATGTGGCACTGGTGGCCGAATTAAGGATCGATATCCGGAGTAAAATCACAAATTATGTGTAATGATTATATATATCCAAGTACTATACATCATTAATGCTCGGATCTGCACTGTACAAAACTTTGTTGACCGACCATCGGCTTCAACCTCCTCGGCCAGAAGCCAGGGAGTGTTTGTCCTACTTTATAAAGCAGTTATAAGGGCAAAGATTTATGGAAAACAAGGCAATCTAGCCATACGGTTTTATAAACAAAGGTACGCAGAGAGATATGAAACATCTTCCAAAGAAAATAATCCCGCTATCGGTTCCTTTCTTTGGGTTGTCATGCTTATCATGATCATGAAACCTCAACTCCGATCAATGTGGGAGGAAAATATTGAGGATTTAGTTCGGGGAAAGTTCCCGAACTCTATGGTATTAATGAACCAAAATTTTCACTTCCGTCGTTGCCGACCGATGTGATCCTTTAAGATCACTAGCTTTCGGCTTCACCCAGTCTGAGGTACTAACTCGGATGACCCGGTAGTAACAATCACAGAGGTGCTCCCTTTACCGCCTAGCCGAACAATCGGGGACGTAGGGGTAAGCACAGGAGCCTGCAACCTAGCTTGGCAAAAAATCTTAAGTCAAATTGATGCATATTTATGGCTTTATAACGATGATTGCGGAAGGAAGCCCTGGTATATTAAATACAAATGACGATGATATGTTTATTTTGACTCCTTTGCGACCATTTATCAGTTGAAAGTGGCCCATCATCGGCTTCTACCCCTTTGTAGATACTACGCAGGGTGTCTCCGCAATAACAAGACAATCCTTAGCCGACGTCTCGGTGCCCGAAGGCGGTTGTGTTAGTGGAAACGAGGCAATCAGATATGCAGGCTTTATAACTTTCACTTAGTCATAGCAGCTTTAATCTGGGGAAGCTGGCTACGAGCCCTCGGTTAGTGTTCGGTGATAGCTGAGGTCAAGCCGTAAACACTTCGGCCAATGTTATGAACGGCCCGTCATTTAACACAGTCATCGAATCACTAACTAGTTTACGCTTATTGTGACGGTCAGTTTTCGGCTTTCTCCACTAAGGTGCTTAAGCATGCGAGCTGGAAGCACAATCGCAGTGGTTCTCCCTTTGACACCTAGCCGAACAAAGCAGAACATTGGAGGCAATCACAGGAGTTGGGCAACCCAACTATTTGACCGAAGACACAATTTGAAACCCATGCATATATAGCAATATCCAAGAATGTTCTTGCCAAATCTCTAAAGGTGTCCGACGTTGCACTGCGAGACTTATGCTGGAAACACACAAATAGTTTAAAAGTGCCATAAGCTTGGAAAACCAAAAAACGTCAGTAAAAACTTGACGTCCGAACAAGATCAAGTGTTCGGTGCCAATCCAAAAATTGAAAAAAAATTGTGCTTCTGTCGTGCTTTAACATGCCACATCCGATCTCGAGACTTCACGCGGGTCCGCCTACGGCTTCAAGCTCCTTATCCCAAAGGCGGAGTACTTCTCCGAGGTCAGTTTAGAAAAAGACTCTGCAACGACCAAGAAGAAAACACATTTACTATAAAACAACTCATATATATTTTAAGTGCCCCCAAGTGACTTGGGTAAGAGAATTTTATGTATAATGATTGTATGTACCGAAGTACTTATATCATATATGTGTTCACCCAAACTTTAAACGCATCTTAACCGACTGTCGGCTTCTCCCTCTTCGGTCAAGGGCCGAAAAGTGTTATGTACTCCACCTGTCGAGAATATCGATGATGTTTCCGATAACCAGGCAATCAGGCCATAAGGCTGTAACGGACAAAGCGCGCTCAGGGAACTTATGCTATATTACTGACGAAGTGTAAGAAGCATCTTCGAAGAAAATAGTACCCCCACCGATACCTTTCTTCGGTTGCTCATTGTTACTATGAGACTTGCGCAATAGATTTTTTGTACTCATGAGTTCCGTTGTGTGCCGACCATGATTGAAAACAATAAGAGAGCTAGCTTTCGGCTTCACCCAGTCTGAGGTACTAACTCGGATGACCCGGGAGTAACAATCACAGAGGTGCTCCCTTTACCGCCTAGCCGAATAATCGGGAATGTAGGGGTAAGCATAGGAGCCAGGCACCCAGCTTGCGAAACACTTAAGTCAACATGGTGCATATTGTGGCGTAATACATGAACAAGGAACAAAGTCATACAAGTATAATCATATGCAAGAGGAAATGCTTCATAAAGGAAGCCCCTAAATAAACGGGGTATTTGAATTTGTGTGTCACAAACAAAGTTTTGACAAGGAATTTTGTCACCAACAACTTTTGGCCAAAAAGTATAATGCTTGGTCGAACCGAACAAAATTTAAAATTGAAAGTTTTTGAGCATGAAAGCGACTTAGCTGGTTAATGTGCTCGGTGTTGATGACGTGATTCGGGCTTGTGGCGGGACGAAGACGCCCATTGATCTGTGATAGATCCGACAAGGTTCGCAGTCCTTGGCATGGCCGAGGTCCCAGCCTCCAAGCCCGAGGTGTTCGAGCAAGGAGTTCGGCACTCCGAGGTAGTGACACGGCTCGGCCAATGCAGGCCGACAGAGTGACGCCGAAGTCCCCGGTGTGGGTTAATGAAGTGATGATGAAGCCTCTGGTCCAGCCGAGGTAACAGCGCTACCCAATTCGGATCATTTACCTGTGCATAGAAGATAGTGCAAGCCGGAGATAAGAGTAATAAAAAAGGTTGCCTGATTAATAATTCATGCAAAGTGAGTAATAAAAGAAATATGGCCCGTGCGCCAAACACCCGACGAGGTAGGACCCTCTTGATGATGCCGAAGTCCCCGAGGCAACTAAACACATCGCTATGGCAATTCAACCAACAAGATGATCATGTGAGCCGATTTATGCCAATTGGGACGATGACGTTGGCTTGCCGAAGTGACCGCGTGACGCAGTCGAAGTCGATCACCTACACACATAAAATAGTGCGGTCCAAAACGAATAATATAAGTATATATAAAATCCTTGCGTAATTGCTTTTCGCAAAAATAATTTATTTAAAGATATGTGGGCTGGTGTCGAAGTCAATGTCGATGCAGGGCGTCGGCATGATGCGGTAAAGGCGTGGCAAAGCCGAATTCACAGGTCGGTCCGAGCTCTGGATGCAGCGTTCGCCGAACTATGTACGGAAACTGACCGAACCACCACGCGACCATCGTTAATGCGGCCACCATTTGATATACCTATGTACAGATGATGGAACAAACCAGAGTAATAATTCCTTGGAAAAGATAAACCCGAACAAACAAAAATTGCTAGGATTAATAGCACCTGGTTTATTTGTTGTAGCAGTCCGAAGAAAGGTTACTCCCAAAATTGGGACTCGATCTGCACACCCATTGCCTGATGGGTGATGAAGCGACAGCATGACGATGCTGACAAAGATTGTCTCGCTGAGGCAAAGCCCCCGGTCCAGCTAACGTAACAACGCTGGTCGGCTAGTGATGCCGAAGTCTCCGGAGTAGGTTGATGAAGAAATAGCGGAGCCCCCGGTCTAGCCGAGGTGTCGAAGTAGGTCGGCGTGATGGACATCAGTTTGAAGAAGCAACAGTGCAGCCATGCCGATATAGGTCCTAGCTCGTGACATGGTCAATGCCGGCTTGATGAAGTGACCGTGCGGCGATGCCAGTGTGGCCGTTCCGTGTAGTCCGTGCAGCGGCGATGTTGGTGATGATTTATCCTTCGCGATGCCGAACTCTTGTTCGGCTCGCAGAGATGATGATCCAAAGAAGTTGAGCTTGGCTCAACAAAGTGACGGCGTGTTTAGCGCAGGTTGGCAGCCGTAGAGCAACGTTGTCGGGCTGATTTGACACCGGCACGATGGTAAAGATCATATTGGAAAAGAATTTAAATTTAGCGGGATGTGTTTGGGAAAAAACATAATACCCCATGCAAAACTTCATTCAAAAAGGATGTCCGAAATCCTGTTCATAAAGAAGATGAACTCGGGTCGGATTTGTTCTCGTGCAGAAAACAGATTTGAAAAGTGATGCACTAATCGGAAGGTTTCCGAAGTTTGGACGGTCGGATCGAGCTGAAATTTTCAGAGGTGGTAAATATGAGAATTCCGCAGCAGATGAACGGTTGGATCTCCCAAAGGACCTCCGAGTTGGGCTCTGGTGATCACGCCCTAAACTCGTCCAGATTCCCGTCCAGATTTGACAGGGCTCCGGTATATCGTAGATTGCCAGACATTCCTCCATCGGAACTCCACGAAATTTTCCAGGGTTGTTGTAGACTCAATTCCACGCAATTCCACCGAAGCAATCATTAAAATGACACGCAAGGAGGCGGTGGCGGCGGATACAAGTTCGCTATCCAGAAAAACAGCACGGTTGCCCGAGGGCAATGTTGACGTTGAGCCCTCGAGCTCCATGAATGATTCCTCCATGATCTTGATAGAGATCGGAGTTGATGTTGATGAAGGCCCTCATCTGAACATGACGATCGGAGGTAGGGCGCAGTCCTTGGTCAAGCCAAGGTGACCAGTCGAGCCGGCGACGAAGATGCCGATGTCGCAGTTGATCTGCAGTCGAGCCATTGATCCTTTGCCGATCACACAGTGGAACTCTCAATGAAAACACCAATGTTGGAGTCAAAACTGGCGGATCTCGGGTAGGGGGTCCTGAACTGTGCGTCTAGGATCGATGATAACAGGAGATGGGGACACAATGCTTACCAAGGTTCGGGCCCTCTCTATGAAGGTAATACCCTACTTCCTACTTGATTGATCTTGATGAATATGAGTATTACAAGAGTTAATCTACCACGATATCACAATGACTAAACCCTAGAAGTCTAGCTTCTATGATTGTCATAATAATATATTGACTAGCCTGGCCTTGGCTTATATAATGCACCAGAGGCCTAGGATAACAAGAGTCCTAGCCGAATACTTTGGTGGAGAGAAGTGCTTGTCTTGATCATCAAGTCTTGTGGAATACTCCTTGTATGCGGCATGGGCTGCCCTAAGTGGCCCATGAGTGAACTTCCATGGGGGTCCTCGGCCCGATCCACCTGGTCGAGAGACGATGTGGTGAGTACCCCCTAGTCCAGGACACCCTCAATGATCTCTCACTAAATTTCAAGGTATAAGTGTTCTCCCTGAGTATTCACCGTTGATACAGTTTATCGTGCCGAGACACCACGTGATGATCGGGTGTGATAAGCTCTACGTTCACATACAACGGGTGCAAGCCAGTTTTGCACATGCAAAATACTCGGGTTAAACTTGACGAGCCTAGCATATGTAGATATGGCCTCGGAACACTGAGACCGAAAGGTCAAACTTGAATCATATAGTAGATATGATCAACATAGTGATGTTCACCATTGAAAACTACTCCATCTCACATGATGACCGGACATGGTTTAGTTGATATGGATCACGTGATCATTTAGATGACTAGAGGGATGTCTATCTAAGTGGGAGTTTTTAAATGATATGATTAAATTGAACTTTAATTTATCATGAACTTAGTACCTGATAGTATTTGGATGTCTATGTTGATGTAGATCAATGGCCGTGCTACCGTTCCCTTGAATTTTAATGCATTCCTAGAGAAAGCTAAGTTGAAAGATGATGGTAGCAACTACACGTACTGGGTCCGTAACTTGAGGATTATCCCCATTGCTGCACAGAAGAATTACGTCCTGGAAGGACCGCTAGGTGCAAGACCCGTTGCAAGAGCAACTCCAGATGTTATGAACGTCTGGCAGAGCAAAGCTAATGACTACTCGATAGTTCAGTGTGCCATGCTGTATGGCTTAGAATCGGGACTAAAATGACGTTTTGAACGCCATGGAGCATATGAGATGTTCCAGGAGTTGAAGTTAATATTTCAAGCAAATGCCCGAATTGAGAGATATGAATTCTCCAATAAGTTCTATAGCTGCAAGATGGAGGAGAATAGTTCTGTCAGTGAACATATACTCAGAATGTCTGGGTACCACAACCACTTGACTCAACTGGGAGTTAATCTTCCTGATTATAGTGTCATTGACAAAGTTCTTCAATCACTACCACCAAGCTACAAAAGCTTCATGATGAACTATAATATGCAAGGGATGGATAAGACAATTCCCGAGCTCTTCGTGATGCTAAAGGCTGCGGAGGTAGAAATCAAGAAGGAGCATCAAGTGTTGATGGTTAACAAGACCAATAGTTTCAAGAAGAAGGGCAAAGGGAAGAAGGGGAACTTCAAGAAGAATGGCAAGCAAGTTGTGAAGGAAATATGCCCTAGAGGCAACAAGAAAGTTTTTATTTATATTTTCTAATATCATGATAATTTTTTGTTATTCAGGCTAGAATTGTATTAACCAGAAACTTAGTACATGTGTGAATACATAGACAAATAGAGTGTCATTAGTATGCCTCTACTTGACTAGCTCGTTGAATCAATGATGGTCATGTTTCCTGGCCATAGACAAGAGCTGTCACTTGATTAACTAGATCACGTCATCAGAGAATGATGTGATTGACTTGACCATCCATTAGCTTAGCACGATGATCGTTCAGTTTGTTGCTATTGCTTTCTTCATAACTTATACATGTTCCTATGACTATGAGATCATGCAACTCCCGAATATCGGAGGAACACTTAGTGTGCTATCAAACATCACAACGTAACTGGGTGACTATAACATGCTATACAGGTGTCTCCGATGGTGTCTGGTGAGTTGGTATAGATTGAGATTAGGATTTGTCACTCCGAGGATCGGAGAAGTATCTCTGGGCCATCTTGGTAATGCACATCACTATAAGCCTTGCAAGCAATGTAACTGATGAGTTAGTTGCGGGATGGTGCATTACAGAACGAGTAAAGAGACTTACCGGGAATGAGATTGAACTAGGTATTGAGATACCGATGATCGAATCTCGGGCAAGTAACATACCGATGACAAAGGGAACAACGTTTGTTGTTGTGCGGTTTGACTGATAAAGTGTTGGGGAACATAGTAACTTCAAAAAATTTCTACGCACACGCAAGATCATGGTGATGCATAGCAACGAGAGGGGAGAGTGTTGTCCATGTACCCTCGTAGACCAAAAACGGAAGCATTAGCACAACGCGGTTGATGTAGTCGTACGTCTTCACGATTCGACCGATCAAGTACCGAATGTATGGCACCTCCGTGTTCAGCACACATTCAGCCCGATGACATCCCTCGAACTCCGATCCAGCCGAGTGTTGAGGGAGAGTTTCCTCAGCACAATGGCATGGTGACGATGATGATGTTCTACCGACGCAGGGCTTCGCCTAAGCACCACTACAGTATTATCGAGGTGGACTATGGTGGAGGGAGACACCGCACACGGCTAAAAGATCAAACGATCAATTGTTGTGTCTCTGGGGTGCCCCCTTCCCCCGTATATAAAGGAGCAAGGGGGAGGTGCGGCCGGCCTAGGGAGGGGCGCGCCAGGAGGGGTCCTACTCCTACCGGGAGTAGGACTCCCCCCTTTTCCTTGTTGGATTAGGAGAGAGAGGGGAAAGAGGTGGAGTAGAAGAAGGAAGGGGGGGTGCCGCCCCCCTCTCCTCGTCCTATTGGACTAGGGGGAGGGGCGCGGCCCATGCCCTGGCCGCCTCTCCTCTCTTTCCGCCAAGGCCCACTAAGGCCCATTAAGTCCCCAGGGGGTTCCGGTAACCTCCCGGTACTCCGGTAAAATCCCGATTTCACCCAGAACACTTCCGATATCCAAACATAGGCTTCCAATATATCAATCATCATGTATCGACCATTTCGAGACTCCTCGTCATGTCCGTGATCACATCCAGGACTCCGAACAACCTTCGGTACATCAAAACATATAAACTCATAATATAACTGTCATCGAAGTGTTAAGCGTGCGGACCCTACGGGTTCGAGAACTATGTAGACATGACCGAGACACGTCTCCGGTCAATAACCAATAGCGGAACCTGGATGTTCATATTGGCTCCCACATATTCTACGAAGATCTTTATCGGTCAGACCGCATAACAACATACGTTGTTCCCTTTGTCATCGGTATGTTACTTGCCCGAGATTCGATCGTCGGTATCTCAATACCTAGTTCAATCTTGTTACCAGCAAGTCTCTTTACTCGTTCCGTAATACATCATCCTGCAACTAACTCATTAGTTGCAATGCTTGCAAGGATTAAGTGATGTGCATTACCGAGAGGGCCCAGAGATACCTCTCCGACAATCGGAGTGACAAATCCTAATCTCGAAATACGCCAACCCAACAAGTACCTTCGGAGACACCTGTAGAGCACCTTTATAATCACCCAGTTACATTGTGACGTTTGGTAGCACACAAAGTGTTCCTCCGGTAAATAGGAGTTGCATAATCTCATAGTCATAGGAACATGTATAAGTTATGAAGAAAGCAATAGCAACATACTAAACGATCGGGGGCTAAGCTAACGGAATGGGTCAAGTCAATCACATCATTCTCCTAATGATGTGATCCCATTTATCAAATGACAACACTTTGTCTATGGTTAGGAAACTTAACAATCTCTGATCAATGAGCTAGTCAAGTAGAGGCATACTAGTGACATATTGTTTGTCTATGTATTCATACATGTATTATGTTTCCGGTTAATACAACTGTAGCATGGATAATAAACGTTTATCATGATATAAGGAAATAAATAATAACTTTATTATTGCCTCTAGGACATATTTCCTTTAGTATCCCACTTGCACTAGAGTCAATAATCTAGATTACACAGTAATGATTCTAACACCCATGGAGCCTTGGTGTTGATCATGTTTTGCTCGTGGAAGAGGCTTAGTCAACGTGTTTTCAACATTCAGATCCATATGTATCTTGCAAATTTCTATGTCTCCCACCTAGACTAAATCCCGAATGGAATTGAAGCATCTGTTGATGTGCTTGGTTCTCTTGTGAAATCTGGATTCCTTCGCCAAGGCAATTGCACCAGTATTGTCACAAAAGATTTTCATTGGACCCGAAGCACTAGGTATTACACCTAGATCAGATATGAACTCCTTCATTTGCTGCTTCCGAAGCAGCTATGTACTCTGCTTCACATGTAGATCCCGCCACAATGCTTTGTTTAGAACTGCACCAACTGACAACTCCACCGTTCAATGTAAACACGTATTCGGTTTGCGATTTAGAATCGTTCGAATCAGTGTCAAAGCTTGCATCAACGTAACCATTTACAATGAGCTCTTTGTCACCTCCATAAATGAGAAACATATCCTTAGTCCTTTTCAGGTATTTCTGGATGTTCTTGTCCGCTGTCCATTGATCCACTCCCGGATTACTTTGGTACCTCCCTCCTAGACTTATAGCAAGGCACACATCAGGTCTGGTACACAGCATTGCATACATGATAGAGCCTATGGCTGAAGCATAGGGAACATCTTTCATTTTCTCTCTATCTTCTGCAGTGGTCGGGCATTGACTCTTACTCAACTTCACACCTTGTAACACAGGCAAGAACCCTTTCTTTGCTTGATCCATTTTGAACTTCTTCAAAATTGTGTCAAGGTATGTGCTTTGTGAAAGTCCAATTAAGCGTGTTGATCTATCTCTATAGATCTTGATGCCCAATATATAAGCAGCTTCACCGAGGTCTTTCATTGAAAAACTCTTATTCAAGTATCCCTTTATGCTATCCAGAAATTCTATATCATTTCCAATTAGTAATATGTCATCCACATATAATATTAGAAATGCTACATAGCTCCCACTCACTTTCTTGTAAATACAGGCTTCTCCAAAAGTCTATATAAAACCAAATGATTTGATCACACTATCAAAGCGTTTATTCCAACTCCGAGAGGCTTGCACCAGTCCATAAATGGATCGCTGGAGCTTGCACACTTTGTTAGCACCCTTTGGATCGACAAAACCTTCTGGTTGCATCATATACAACTCTTCTTCCAGAAATCCATTTAGGAATGCAGTTTTGACATCCATTTGCCAAATTTCATAATCATAAAATGCGGCAATTGCTAACATGATTCGGACAGTCTTAAGCATCACTACGGGTGAGAAGGTCTCATCGTAGTCAATCCCTTGAACTTGTCGAAAACCTTTTGCAACAAGTCGAGCTTTATAGACAGTAACATTACTGTCAGCGCCAGTCTTCTTCTTGAAGATCCATATATTCTCAATTGCTTGACGATCAATGGGCAAGTCAACCAAAGTCCACACTTTGTTCTCATACATGGATCCCATCTCAGATTTCATGGCCTCAAGCCATTTTGCGGAATCTGGGCTCACCATCACTTCTTCATAGTTCGTAGGTTCGTCATGGTCTTGTAATATAACTTCCAGAACAGGATTACCGTACCACTCTGGTGCGGATCTTACTCTGGTTGACCTACGAGGTTCAGTTACAACTTGATCTAAAGTTTCATGATCATCATCATTAACTTCCTTACTAATTTGTGTAGGTGTTGCAGAAACCGGTTTCTGTGATGAACAACTTTCCAATAAGGGAGCAGGTACAGTTACCTCATCAAGTTCTACTTTCCTCCCACTCACTTCTTTCGAGAGAAACTCCTTCTCTAGAAAAACTCCGAATTTAGCAACAAAAGTCTTGCCTTCGGATCTGTGATAGAAGGTGTACCCAACAGTCTCCTTTGGGTATCCTATGAAGACACATTTCTCTGATTTGGGTTCGAGCTTATCAGGTTGAAGCTTTTTCACATAAGCATCGCAGCCCCAAACTTTCAGAAATGACAACTTTGGTTTCTTACCAGACCACAGTTCATAAGGCATCGTCTCAACAGATTTCGATGGTGCCCTATTTAACGTGAATACAGCCGTATCTAAAGCATAACCCCAAAACGATAGCGGTAAATCAGTAAGAGACATCATAGATCGCACCATATCTAGTAAAGTACGATTACGACGTTCGGACACACCATTACGCTGTGGTGTTCCGGGTGGCGTGAGTTGCGAAACTATTCCGCATTGTTTCAAATGAAGATCAAACTCATAACTCAATTATTCACCTCCACGGTCAGATCATAGAAAGTTTATTTTCTTGTTACGATGATTTTCAACTTCACTCTGAAATTCTTTGAACTTTTCAAATATTTTAGATTTATGTTTCATTAAGTAGATATGCCCATATCTGCTTAAATCATCTGTGAAGGTGAGAAAATAACGATATCCGCCATGAGCCTCAACATTCATCAGACCACATACATCTATATGTATGATCTCCAACAAATCTGTTGCTCTCTCCATAATTCCGGAGAACGGCGTTTTAGTCATCTTGCCCATGAGGCACGGTTCGCAAGTACTAAGTGATTCATAATCAAGTGGTTCCAAAAGTCCATCAGTATGGAGTTTCTTCATGCGCTTTACACCAATATGACCTAAACGGCAGTGCCACAAATAAGTTGCACTATCATTATCAACTCTGCATCTTTTGGCTTCAATATTATGAATATGTGTATCACCACTATCGAGATTTAGCAAAAATAGACCACTCTTCAAGGGTGCATGACCATAAAGATATTACTCATATAAATAGAACAACCATTATTCTCTGATTTAAATGAATAACCGTCTCACATCAGACAAGATCCAGATATAATGTTCATGCTCAACGCTGGCACCAAATAACAATTATTTAGGTCTAACACTAATCCCGAAGGTAGATGTAGAGGTAGCATGCCGGCCGCAATCACATCGACTTTGGAACCATTTCCCACGCGCATTGTCACCTCGTCCTTAGCCAATCTTCGCTTAATCCGTAGCCCCTGTTTCGAGTTGCAAATATTAGCAACAGAACCAGTATCAAATGCCCAGGTGCTACTGCGAGCATTAGTAAGGTACACATCAATAACATGTATATCGCATATACCTTTGTTCTCCTTGCCATCCTTCTTATCCGCCAAATACTTGGGGCAGTTCCGCTTTGAGTGACCAGTCTGCTTGCAGTAGAAGAACTCAGTCTCAGGCTTAGGTCCAGACTTGGGTTTCTTCTCCTGAGCAGCAACTTGCTTGATGTTCTTCTTGAAGTTCCCCTTCTTCTTCCCTTTGCCCTTTTTCTTGAAACTGGTGGTCTTATTGACTATCTACAGTTGATGCTCCTTCTTGATTTCTAACTCCGCTGCCTTTAGCATTGCGAAGAGCTCGGGAATTGTCTTATCCATCCCTTGCATATTATAGTTCATCATGAAGCTCTTGTAGCTTGGTGGCAGTGATTGGAGAATTCTGTCAATGACGCTATCATCCGGAAGATTAACTCCCAGTTGAATCAAGTGATTGTAGTACCCAGACATCTTGAGTATATTCTCACTAACAGAACTATTCTCCTCCATCTTGCAGCCATAGAACTTATTGGAGACTTCATATCTCTCAATCCGGGCATTTGCTTGAAATATTAACTTCAACTCCTGGAACATCTCATATGCTCCATGATGTTTAAAACTTCGTTGAAGTCCCGGTTCTAAGCCGTAAAGTATGGCACATTAAACTATTGAGTAGTCATCAGCTTTGTTCTGCCAGACGTTCTTAACGTCGTCAGTTGCATCAGCAGCATGCCTGGCACTTAGCGGTGCTTCCAGGATGTAATTCTTCTGAGCAGCAATGAGGATAACCCTCAAGTTATGGACCCAGTCCGTGTAATTGCTACCATCATGTTTCAACTTTGCTTTCTCAAGGAACGCATTAAAATTCAACGAAACAACAGTACAGGCCGTCTATCTACAACCAACATAGACAAGCAAGATACTATCAGGTACTAAGTTCATGATAAATTTAAGTTCAATTAATCATATTACTTAAGAACTCCCACTTAGATAGACATCCCTCTAATCCTCTAAGTGATCACGTGATCCATATCAACTAAACCATGTCCGATCATCACGTGAGATGGAGTAGTTTCAATGGTGAACATCACTATGTTGATCATATCTACTATATGATTCACGCTCGACTTTTCGGTCTCCGTGTTCCGAGGCCATATCTGTTATATGCTAGGCTTGTCAAGTTTAACCTGAGTATTCCGCGTGTGCAACTGTTCTGCACCTGTTGTATTTGAACGTAGAGCCTATCACACCCGATCATCACATGGTGTCTCAGCACGAAGAACTTTTGCAATGGTGCATACTCAGGGAGAACACTTATACTTTGATAATTTAGTGAGGGATCATCTTATAATGCTACCGTCAATCAAAGCAAGATAAGATGCATAAAAGATAAACATCACATGCAATCAATATAAGTGATATGATATGGCCATCATCATCTTGTGCTTGTGATCTCCATCTCCGAAGCACCGTCATGATCACCATCGTCACCGATGCGACACCTTGATCTCCATCGTAGCATCGTTGTCGTCTCGTCAATCTTATGATTCCATGACTATCGCTACCGCTTAGTGATAAAGTAAAGCATTACAGGGCGATTGCATTGCATACAATAAAGCGACAACCATATGGCTCCTGCCAGTTGCCGATAACTCGGTTACAAAACATGATCATCTCATACAATAAACTTTAGCATCATGTCTTGACCATATCACATCACAACATGCCCTACAAAAACAAGTTAGACGTCCTCTACTTTGTTGTTGCAAATTTTACATGGCTGCTACGGGCTTAGCAAGAACCGTTCTTACCTACGCATCAAAACCACAATGATAGTTCGTCAAGTTGGTGCTATTTTAACCTTCTCAAGGACCGAGCGTAGCCATACTCAGTTCAACTAAAGTTGGAGAAACTGACACCCGCTAGTCACCTGTGTGCATAGCACGATGGTAAAACCAGTCTCGCGTAAGCGTACGCGTAATGTCGGTCCGGGCTGCTTCATCCAACAATACCGCCGAACCAAAGTGTGACATGCTGGTAAGCAGTATGACTTATATCGCCCACAACTCACTTGTGTTCTACTCGTGCATATTACATCAACGCATAAAACCTGGCTCGGATGCCACTGTTGGGGAACGTAGTAATTTCAAAAAAATTCCTACGCACACGCAAGATCATGGTGATGCATAGCAACGAGAGGGGAGAGTGTTGTCCACGTACCCTCGTAGACCGAAAGCGGAAGCGTTAGCACAACACGGTTGATGTAGTCGTACGTCTTCACGATCTGACCGATCAAGTACCGAACGTACGACACCTCCGAGTTCAGCACATGTTCAGCCCGATGACGTCCCTCGAACTCCGATCCAGCCGAGTGTTGAGGGAGAGTTTTGTCAGCATGACAGTGTGGTGACGATGATGATGTTCTACCGACGCAGGGCTTCGCCTAAGCACCGCTACAGTATTATCGAGGTGGACTATGGTGGAGGGGGGCACCGCACACGGCTAAAAGATCAAACGATCAATTGTTGCGTCTCTGGGGTTCCCCCTGCCCCCGTATATAAAGGAGCAAGGGGGGGTGCGGCCGGCCTAGTGAGGGGCCTGCCAGGAGGAGTCCTACTCCTACCGGGAGTAGGACTCCACCTTTTCCTTGTTGGACTAGGAGAGAGAGGGGAAAGAGGTGGAGTAGAAGAAGGAAGGGGGGGGGCGCCACCCCCTCTCCTTGTCCTATTCGGACTAGGGGGAGGGGCGCGGCCCATGCCCTGGCCGCCTCTCCTCTCTTTCCACCAAGGCCCACTAAGGCCCATTAAGTCCCTGGGGGGTTCCGGTAACCTCCCGGTACTCTGGTAAAATCCCGATTTCAACCGGAACACTTCCGATATCCACACATAGGCTTCCAATATATCAATCTTCATGTCTCGACCATTTTGAGACTCCTCGTCATGTCCGTGATCACATCCGGGACTCCGAACAACCTTCGGTACATCAAAACATATAAACTCATAATATAACTGTCATCGAAACGTTAAGCGTGCGGACCCCACGGGTTCGAGAACTATGTAGACATGACCAAGACACGTCTCTGGTCAATAACCAATAATGGAACCTGGATGTTCATGTTGGCTCCCACATATTCTACAAAGATCTTTATCGGTCAGACCGCATAACAACATACGTTGTTCCCTTTGTCATCGGTATGTTACTTGCCCGAGATTCGATCGTCGGTATCTCAATACCTAGTTCAATCTCGTTACCGACAAGTCTCTTTACTCGTTCCGTAATACATCATCCCACAACTAACTCATTAGTTACAATGCTTGCAAGGCTTAAGTGATGTGCATTACCGAGAGGGCCCAGAGATACCTCTCCAACAATCGGAGTGACAAATCCTAATCTCGAAATACGCCAACCCAACAAGTACCTTCGGAGACACCTGTAGAGCACCTTTATAATCATCCAGTTACGTTGTGACATTTGGTAGCACACAAAGTGTTCCTCCAGTAAACGGGAGTTGCATAATCTTAGTCGTAGGAACATGTATAAGTTATGAAGAAAGCAATAGCAACATACTAAACGATTGGGTGCTAAGCTAACAGAACAGGTCAAGTCAATCACATCATTCTCCTAATGATGTGATCTCATTAATCAAATGACAACACTTTGTCTATGGTTAGGAAACTTAACCATCTATGATCAATGAGCTAGTCAAGTAGAGGCATACTAGTGACATACTGTTTTCCATGTATTCACGCATGTATTATGTTTCGGGTTAATACAATTCTAGCATGAGTAATAAACATTTATCATGATATAAGGAAATAAATAATAAATTTATTATTGCCTCTAGGGCATATTTCCTTCATAAAGATCTTCGTAGAATATGTAGGAACCAATATGAGCATCCAGGTTCCACTATTGGTTATTGACCGGAGATGAGTCTCGGTCATGTCTACATAGTTCTCGAACCCGTAGGGTCCGCACGCTTAACGTTCGGTGACGATCGGTATTATGAGTTTATGTGTTTTGATGTACCGAAGGTAGTTCGGAGTCCCGGGTTTGATCACACACATGACGAGGAGTCTTGAAATGGTCGAGACATAAAGATCGATATATTGAAAGCCTATGTTTGGACATCGGAATGGTTCCGGTTTAGTTTGGGCATTTTCCGGAGTACCACGAGGTTACCGGAACCCCCCAGGGAGTATATGGGCCTTATTGGGCCTTAGTGGAATAGAGGAGAGGAAGGGAAAAGGTGGGAGGCGCGCCCCCTAGCCCAATCCGAATTAGGTGGGGGGCAGCCTCCCCTTTCCTTCCTTCTCTCCTCCCCTTCCTTCTCTCCTACTCCTACTACTTGGAAGGGGGTAATCCTACTCCCAGTGGGAGTAGGACTCCCCTAGGGCGTGCCATAGAGGGTCGGCCCTCCACCCTCCTCCACTCCTTTATATACGGGGGAGGGGGGGCACCCAATAGACACACAAGTTGATTAATGTCTTAACCGTGTGCGGTGCCCCCCTCCACCATAATCCACCTCAGCCATATCGTAGCGGTTCTTAGGCGAAGCCCTGTTCTGGTAGCTTCATCATGACCGTCATCACGCCGTCATGCTGACGAAAGTCTCCCTCGACACTCAGCTGGATCTAGAGTTCGTGGGACGTCACCGAGCTGAACGTGTGCAGATCGCGGAGGTGCCGCACCTTCGGTGCTAGGATCGGTCGGATCATGAAGACGTTCGACTACATCAACCGCGTTGTCATAATGCTTCCGCTTACGGTCTACGAGGGTACATAGACAACACTCTTCCCCTCTCGTTGCTATGCATCACCTAGATAGATCTTGCGTGTGCGTAGGATGTTTTTTGAAATTACTGCGTTCCCCAACATGTTGCTGCTCAAGTGAAGAAGGCCAAGTCTGGACCTAAGCCTAAGACTGAGTGCTTCTACTGCAAAGGGACTGTTCACTGGAAGCAAAACTGCCCCAAGTATTTGGTGGATAAGAAGGATGGCAAAGTGAAAGGTATATTTGATATAAATGTTATTGATGTGTACCTTACTAATGCTCGTAGTAGCGCCTGGGTATTTGATACTAGTTCTATTGCTCATATTTGCAACTCGAAACAGGGGCTACGGATTAAATGAAGATTGGCAAAGGACGAGGTGACGATGCGCATGGGAAATGGTTCCAAAGTCGATGTGATCGCCGTCGGCACTCTACCTCTACATCTACCTTCGGGATTAGTTTTAGACCTAAATAATTTTTATTTGGTGCCAGCGTTAAGCATGAACATTATATTTGGATCTTGTTTGATGCGAGACGATTTTTCATTTAAATCCGAGAATAGTGGTTGTTCTATTTATATGTGTAATATCTTTTATGGTCATGCATGATACGTCTCCAATGTATCTATAATTTTTGATTGTTCCATGCTATTACATTATCCGTTTTGGATGTTAATGGGCTTATTTATACACTTTTATATTATTTTTGGGACTAACCTACTAACCCAAGGCCCAGTGCAAATTGCAGTTTTTTTGCCTATTTCAGTGTTTCCTAGAAAAGGAATATCAAACGGAATGAAACCTTCGAGAGAGTTATTTTTGGAACAAACGTGATCCAGGGGACTTGGAGTAGACATTAAGAAATCAACAAGGAGGCCACGAGGTAGGGAGGCACGCCTGCCCCCTGGGCGCGCCCCCACCCTCGTGGGCCCCTCGTAGCTCCACTGACCTACTTCTTCCTCCCATATATGTCCATATACCCCGAAAACATCCATGAGCACCACGAAACCCTATTTCCACCACCGCAACCTTCTATACCCAAGAGATCCCATCTTGGGGCCTTTTCCGGAGCTCCGCCAATGGGGAATCGATCACGGAGGGCTTCTACATCAACACCATAGCCTCTCCGATGATGTGTGAGTAGTTTACCACAGACCTTCGGGTCCACAGTTGTTAGCTAGATGGCTTCTTCTCTCTCTTTGGATCTCAACACAATGTTCTCACTACAAAAAAAGACACATCCGTGACATTTTGGGCCAAACGAATTTTTTCTGTCATACTTATGACACTTCTATGACAATAATTGTGACAAAACACGATATCATCATAGATGTGGTGGGGTCCTACTTCTATGACAAAAAATCATGACAGAAAATGGGCTTTTCGTCTTGGGCGGGCCGGAGACGCAGCTGCATGACATTCTTTGGGCCGTCCATGATGGAAAAAACCGTGGTAGAAGCGAGGGCGAGGAAAATATCGGGGTGTTCCCGGTTACGATGGGTGGTCGGGGCCGAGCGATGCGCGTTTCTCTCGTACACGCACACGCGTGGGTGCGAGGCGTTAGGCTCTAACTGAACCCGAGCGAGGCGTTGGGCTCTAACTGAACCCGAGCGATTGCACTGTAGGCTACGCATTACTGAACCCAAGCGATCGATCGATGGCTGTTAACTGAACCAGATCGAGCGATTGCTTTGCTACTGCTGCTAACTGAAGCTGATCGATGCTGCCTCTGGATGAACAGTGAGCATTGCTGGGGGGTTTGGATGAACAGTTCCTGGTGGGGGTGGATGAACAGGACCCCGTGGTCTTGCCTCTGGATGAACAGGACCCCGATCGATCGAGTCGGTTGGGGCTGGATGAACAGGACCCCGTGGAGGGCTAGATGAACAGGACCACTCCGTGGAGGGCAGGATGAACAGTAGACGGTGGAGGGCTGGATGAACAGTAGCCCGTGGAGGGGTGGTTGACCAGGATCACGTGGAGAGGGCTGATTGAACAGTAGCGGGTGGAGTAGCGCGTGATGTCTACTACACAACCTTCTTCTTGTAGACGTTGTTGGGCCTCCAAGTGCAGAGGTTTGTAGGACAGTAGCAAATTTCCCTCAAGTGGATGACCTAAGGTTTATCAATCCGTGGGAGGCGTAGGATGAAGATGGTCTCTCTCAAACAACCCTGCAACCAAATAACAAAGAGTCTCTTGTGTCCCCAACACACCCAATACAATGGTAAATTGTATAGGTGCACTAGTTCGGCGAAGAGATGGTGATACAAGTGGTATATGGATAGTAGATAATGGTTTTTTGTAATCTGAAAATATAAAAATAGCAAGGTAACTAATGATAAAAGTGAGCGTAAACGGTATTGCAATGCGTTGAAACAAGGCCTAGGGTTCATACTTTCACTAGTGCAAGTTCTCTCAACAATAATAACATAATTGCATCATATAACTTTCCCTCAACATGCAACAAAGAGTCACTCCAAAGTCACTAATAGCGGAGAACAAACGAAGAGATTATGGTAGGGTACGAAACCACCTCAAAGTTATTCTTTCCAATCAATCCGTTGGGCTATTCCTATAAGTGTCACAAACAGCCCTAGAGTTCGTACTAGAATAACACCTTAAGACACAAATCAACCAAAACCCTAATGTCACCTAGATACTCCAATGTCACCTCAAGTATCCGTGGGTATGATTATACGATATGCATCACACAATCTCAGATTCATCTATTCAAACCAACACAAAGTACTTCAAAGAGTGCCCCAAAGATTCTACCGGAGAGTCAAGACGAAAACGTGTGCCAACCCCTATGCATAGGTTCATGGGCGGAACCCGCAAGTTGATCACCAAAACATACATCAAGTGGATCAATAGAATACCCCATTGTCACCACGGGTATCCCATGCAAGACATACATCAAGTATTCTCAAATCCTTAAAGACTCAGTCCGATAAGATAACTTCAAAGGGAAAACTCAATCCATTACAAGAGAGTAGAGGGGGAGAAACACCATAAGATCCAACTATAATAGCAAAGCTCGCGATATATACATCAAGATCGTACCACCTCAAGAACACAAGAGAGAGAGATCAAACACATAGCTACTGGTACATACCCTCAGCCCCGAGGGAGAACTACTCCCTCCTCGTCATGGAGAGCGCCGGATGATGAAGATGGCCACCGGAGAAGGATTCCCCCTCCGGCAGGGTGCCAGAACAGGTCTAGATTGATTTTCGGTGGCTACGGAGGCTTCTGATCCATTGTGCTCCTCGAAGTTTTTAGGGTATATGGGTATATATGGGAGGAAGAAGTACGTCGGTGGACCTCCGGGCTGTCCACGAGGCAGGGGGCGCGCCCAGGGGGGTGGGCGCGCCCCCACCCTCGTGGGCAGCCCGAGACTCTCCTGATCCAACTCCGATACTCCGTGGGCTTCTTCTGGTCCAAAAATAAGTTTCGTGAAGTTTCAGGTCAATTGCACTCCGTTTGATTTTCCTTTTCTGCGATACTCTAAAACAAGGAAAAACAGAAACTGGCACTGGGCTATAGGTTAATAGGTTAGTCCCAAAAATCATATAAAATAGCATATAAATGCATATAAAACATCCAAGGTTGATAATATAATAGCATGGAACAATCAAGAATTATAGATACGTTGGAGACGTATCAGCATCCCCAAGCTTAATTCCTGCTCGTCCTCGAGCAGGTAAATGATAAAAACAGAATTTTTGATGTGGAATGCTACCTAACATATTTCTCTAAGTAATTCTCTTTATTTTGGCATGAATGTTCAGATCCATAAGATTCAAAACAAAAGTTTAATATTGACATAAAAATAATAATACTTCAATATGGGATCTCTCGGGTACAAAAGGTTGCGGCGGTGGAATTAGGTTTTCGTGGTGCTCCTAGATCTTTGGGGGGTACGTGGATATATATATATATATATATAGGAGGAAGAAGTACGTCGGTGGTGCAACAAGGGGCCCACAAGGGTGGAGGGCGCTCCCCCTGCCTCGTGCCCTCCTTGATCGTTTCTTGATGCCCACTCCAAGTCTCCTGGATCACGTTTGTTGAGAAAATCACGTTCCCGAAGGTTTCATTTCGTTTGGACTCCGTTTGATATTCCTTTTCGGTGAAACTCTAAAATAGGCAAAAAACAGCAATTTGGGCTGGGCCTTCGGTTAGTAGGTTAGTCCCAAAAATGATATAAAAGTGTAAAATAAAGCCCATTAACATCCAAAATAGATAATATAATAGCATGGAGCAATCAAAAATTATAGATACGTTGGAGACGTATCAAGCATCCCCAAGCTAAATTCCTGCTCGTCCTCAAGTAGGTAAATGATAAAAGAAGAATTTTTGATGTGGTATGCTTTCTAACATATTTCTCAATGTAATTTTTCTTTATTGTGGCATGAATGTTCAGATCCGAAAGATTCAAGACAAAAGGTTAATATTGACATAGAAATAATAATACTTCAAGCATACTAACTAAGCAATCATGTCTTCTCAAAATTACATGGCCAAAGAAAGTTATCCCTACAAAATCATATAGTCTGGCTATGCTCCATCTTCACCACACAAAAATTTAAATCATGCAAAACTCCGATGACAAGCCAAGCAATTGTTTCATACTTTTGATGTTCTCAAACTTTTTCAATCTTCACGCAATATATGAGCGTGAGCCATGGATATAGCACTATATGTGGAATAGAAGGGTGGTTGTGGAGAAGACAAAAAGGTAGAAGATGGTCTCACATCAACTAGGCATATCAACGGGCTATGGAGATGCCCATCAATAGATATCAATGTGAGTGAGTAGGGATTGCCATGCAACGGATGCACTAGAGCTATAAATGTATGAAAGCTCAACAAAAGAAACTAAGTGCGTGTGCATCCAACTTTCTTGCTCACGAAGACCTAGGGAATTTGAGGAAGCCCATTGTTGGATATACAAGCCAAGTTCTATAATGAAAATTTCCCACTAGTATATGAAAGTGACAAAACAAGAGACTCTCTATCATGAAGATCATGGTGCTACTTTGAAGCACAAGTGTGGAAAAAAGGATAGTAGCATTGTCACTTTTATTTTTTATTTTTTTTATTTGGCCTTCCTTTTTTTGCCTTTCTTTTTTTATTTGGCCTTTTTTGGCCTTACTTGGGACAATGCTCTATTAATCTTGATCATCACACTTCTATTTATTTACAACTCAAAGATTACAACTCGATACTAGAACAAAGTATGACTCTATATGAATGCCTCCGACGGTGTACCAGGATGGGCAATGAATCAAGAGTGACATGTATGATAAATTATGCATGGTGGCTTTGCCACAAATACGATGTCAACTGCATGATCATGCAAGGCAATATGACAATGATGATGTGTGTCATGATGAACGGAACGGTGGAAAGTTGCATGGCAATATATCTCAGAATGGCTATGGAAATGCCATAATAGGTAGGTATGGTGGCTGTTTTGAGGAAGATATATGGTGGGTTTATGGTACCGGCGAAAGTTGCGTGGTACTAGAGAGGCTAGCAATGGTGGAAGGGTGAGAGTGCTTATAATCCATGGACTCAACATTAGTTGTAAAGAACTCACATACTTATTGCAAAAATCTATTAGTTATCGAAACAAAGTACTACTCGCATGCTCCTAGGGGGATAGATTGGTAGGAAAAGACCATCGCTCGTCCCCGACCGCCACTCATAAGGAAGACAATCAATAAATAAATCATGCTCCGACTTCGTCACATAACGGTTCACCATACGTGCATGCTACGGGAATCACAAACTTCAACACAAGTATCTCTCAAATTCACAACTACTCAACTAGCATGACTCTAATATCACCATCTTCATATCTCAAAACAATTATCTAGTATCAAACTTCTCATAGTATTCAAAGCACTTCATATGAAAGTTTTTATTATATCCCTCTTGGATGCCCATCATATCAGGACTAAATTCATAACCAAAGCAAACTACCATGCTCTTTAGAGACTCTCAAAATGATATAAGTGAAGCATGAGAGTTCATCTATTTCTTCAAAATAAAACCACCGCCGTGCTCTAAAAAGATATAAGTGAAGCACTAGAGCAAAAGACAAACTACTCCGAAAGATATAAGTGAAGATCAATGAGTAGTCGAGTAATTATGAAACTATGTGAAGACTCTCTAACATTTAATAATTTCAGATATTGGTATTTTATTCAAACAGCAAGCAAAACAAAATAAAATAAAATGACGCTCCAAACAAAACACATATCATGTGGCGAATAAAAATATAGCTCCAAGTAAAGTTACCAATGAACGAAGACGAAAGAGGGGATGCCTTCCGAGGCATCCCCAAGCTTAGGCTCTTGGTTGTCCTTGAATATTTCCTTGGGGTGCCTTGGTCATCCCCAAGCTTAGGCTCTTGCCACTCCTTATTCCATAACCCATCGAATCTTTACCCAAAACTTGAAAACTTCACAACACAAAACTTAACAGAAAACTCGTAAGCTCCGTTAGCGAAAGAAAACAAAACACCACTTCAAGGTACTGTAATGAACTCATTCTTTATTTGTATTGGTGTTAAACCTACTGTATTCCAACTTCTCTATGGTTTATAAACTCTTTTACTAGCCATAGATTCATTAAAATAAGCAAACAATACACGAAAAACAGAATCTGTCAAAAACAGAACAGTCTATAGTAATATGTAACTAATGCAAACTTCTGGAACCCCAAAAATTCTAAAATAAATTGCTGGACGTGAGGAATTTATCTATTAATCATCTTCAAAAAGAATTAACTAAGTAGCACTCTCTAGTGAAAAGTGGAAGCAATTCTCGTGAGCGCTAAAGTTTCTGTTTTTTTACAGCAAGATCAACAAGACTTTCCCCAAGTCTTCCCAACGGTTCTCCTTGGCACAAACACTAATTAAAACATAAAAAATTAGATAATAACAGAGGCTATATAAATTATTTATTTCTAAACAGGAGCAAAAAGCAACGAGCATAAATAAAATTGGGTTGCCTCCCAACAAGCGCTATCGTTTGACGCCCCTAGCTAGGCATGATGATTTCAATGATGCTCACATAAAAGATAAGAATTGAAACATAAAGAGAGCATCATGAAGTATATGACTAGCACATTTAAGTCTAATTCCTATGCATAGGGATTTTGTGAAAAAACAACTTATGGGAACAATAATCGACTAACATAGGAAGGCAAAACAAGCATAACTTTAAAACTTTATGCACATAGAGAGGAAACTTGATATTATTGCAATTCCTACAAGCACATGTTCCCCCCTCATAATAATTTTCAGTAGCATCATGAATGAATTCAACAATATAACCAGCACCTAAAGCATTCTTTTCATGATCTACAAGCATAGAATTTTTATTACTCTCCACATAAGCAAACTTGTTCTCATGAATAGTAGTGGGAGCAAACTCAACAAAATAACTATCATGTGAGGCATAATCCAATTGAAAGTTAAAATCATGATGAAAAATTTCATGGATATCATTATTCTTTATAGCATACGTGTCATCACAATAATCATCATAGATAGGAGGGATGCTTTCATCATAATAAATTTGCTCATCAAAGCTTGGGGGGCAAAAAATATAATCTTCATCAAACATAGCTTCCCCAAGCTTGTGGCTTTGCATATCATTAGCATCATGGATATTCAAGGAATTAATACTAACAACATTGCAATCATGCTCATCATTCAAATATTTAGTGCCAAACATTCTAATGCATTCTTCTTCTAGCACTTGAGCACAATTATCGGAATCCTTATTTTCATGATAGATATTAAAAAGATGAAGCATATGAGGTACTCTTAATTCCATTTTTTTGTAGTTTTCTTTTATAACCTAGACTAGTGCTAAAACAAGAAACAAAAAGATTTGATTGCAAGATCTAAAGATATACCTTCAAGCGCTAACCTCCACGGCAACGGCACCAGAAGCTTGATGTCTACTACACAACCTTCCTCTTGTAGACGTTGTTAGGCCTCCAAGTGCAGAGGTTTGTAGGACAGTAGCAAATTTCCCTCAAGTGGATGACCTAAGGTTTATCAATCCGTGGGAGGCATAGGATAAAGATGGTCTCTCTCAAACAACCCTGCAACCAAATAACAAAGAGTCTCTTGTCTCCCTAACACACCCAATACAATGGTAAATTGTATAGGTGCACTAGTTCGGCGAAGAGATGGTGATACAAGTGGTATATGGATAGTAGATAATGGTTTTTGTAATCTGAAAATATAAAACAGCAAGGTAACTAATGATAAAAGTGAGCATAAACGGTATCGCAATGCGTTGAAACAAGGCCTAGGGTTCATACTATCACTAGTGCAAGTTCTCTCAACAATAATAACATAATTGCATCATATAACTTTCCCTCAACATGCAACAAAAAGTCACTCCAAAGTCACTAATAGCGGAGAACAAACGAAGAGATTATGGTAGGGTACGAAACCACCTCAAAGTTATTCTTTCCAATCAATCCGTTGGGCTATTCCTATAAGTGTCACAAACAGCCCTAGAGTTCGTACTAGAATAACACCTTAAGACACAAATCAACCAAAACCCTAATGTCACCTAGATACTCCAATGTCACCTCAAGTATCCATGGGTATGATTATATGATATGCATCACACAATCTCAGATTCATCTATTCAAACCAACACAAAGTACTTCAAAGAGTGCCCCAAAGATTCTACCGGAGAGTCAAGACGAAAACGTGTGCCAACCCCTATGCATAGGTTCATGGGCGGAACCCGCAACTTGATCACCAAAACATACATCAACACTACAAAAAAATACACTTCCGTGATGATACGTGTTTGTCACAGTAGGTCGCTTTTTTTGTCATGCATGTACATCCATGACAAATTTATGACAGAATCAAGATAGTCATACCTGTGCTGTCGTAGAAGTGTTCCATGACATTACCAAAATTATCATCACGGAAGTGTCCACTTCCATGACGATAAATCGTGCCTCACAGAAGTGCTTTCGTCAAGGGTTGCCGACACGTGGCATCCACCATAACGGAACGCCGTTAAGCTATCGGGTCGTGTTTTGGATCCGATAACCCATTAACAGCCCCGACCAATGGGGATATTCCACGTGTAAAATCATCATTGGCTGGAGGAAACACGTGTCGGCTCATCACTGGGACAGATGTCAACCAGTCATTGGATGGAAGGCGCCTATGATACATCGACACGTGGCACGGCCCAACAGAGGCCCATTCCTGCGAAAAGGCCGGCCCGTTTGACTTGGTCAAAAGCTGGCCGGCCGGCCCATGGAAAGCATGTTAACGGCCTGTTCGAATATAGCCCATTTACAGCCCACTAACCCATGGCCCGTTATGCCATATCCGAATTAGGCCCAGTAGCGTCATCTGGGCCATCCAATATGATTCTAGCCCGTTTTCACTTCTGGCCCATGTATGGCCCATGACGTCTTTCGGCCCATATGAGGCCCTATGTAACTCTTGGCCTACTAATGGCCCGTGGTGAAACTCGCCCGTAATGAACAGTGTATCACTTTACACCCATTAACGGCCCGTGGTGAAACTGGCCCATAATGAACAGTGTATCACTTTATACCCATTAATGGCCCGTTATTCCGTTGGGCCGTTTCCAGCGCATGTTATCTTTCGGCCTTCTCAGAGCCCATTTATTCTTGGGCTCATTTCCAGCATTCGTTTACTTACGGCCCGTTACTGCCATTTTCTTCTTGTGGGCCAAATTCAGCCCGTGGTTACAGTCGGCCCGTTTGTGGTCCGTTAATACGTTGGGCCGTTTTCATAGCATCATCAAATACGGCCTATTAACGATGGCCCGTTATGGTCGGCCCATGAACGGACGATTACAACTCTAGCCCGTTTACGGCCATAATGCGGCCTGTTATTGGCCCATGTTTGGCCATCGATCATACTGCCCGTATAAGGCCCATTGATGATACGGCCCATAGAAGGCCCATTGTTTCTACGGCCCGTAGAAGGCCCACTATTTCTATGGCCCGTAGGAGGCCCAGTGTCACTACAGTAAATATTAGCCCATGGTTATTGTGGCCTAGTTTTAAAAAATAGGTTATTGCAGCCACTAGCAAACCACGGGAAAAGAACTGCAATGACTAGAAGCAAACAAATAAAAAAGACAACAAGGAAATAAATAAGCAAGCAACTTACGCTAGGCTATCACGGCTATCACACATATTACATCCACTAGGCATCAAAGTTCGCCACAAGTGCAAATAAATGCACCGACAAAAGAATATACAAAACTGAGAGCACTTCAGAAGGCACTAGGCCTGGCCAGGTCGCCCCCCCCCCCAAACAGGTGAAGAAGCTGAGTAGACCTCAGTTGTGTCAATGATAGATGCATCAACACTAGATTTAAGGCATGATGTTGCGCACGACAGTCCTCTGACATCTTCATTGCATCTTTGACTTCAAGTCGGAGCTGAGCTGAAGCAAGCCTTTCCGCTTTAAGTTGAGACTGAAGAAGTCAAACTGATTGAGGCAGCGACTGCACAGAGGTTGTCTCACACCTGCTGGTGAGTAGCTTCAACTCACTGTCTTCATCAAGATAGGACCTTGGGGTCATCTCACTGTCCTCAAGATGGTTTGGCTCACTATCTTCCCTAAAGTTCTGCCTGGCGTAAGAGATACGAGTCTGAAAGAGAAACAAGGAGACACATAACAGGTTTCACAATTATATAAGCAAATAAATGGATCTGTTCTGCATAAGGAACATGTTTTTACAACTACAATTTGAAACTGGTAGCTATTGCAAACATCCAATCAGATGTAAACAGCAAAGCAAACAATAGTGGAGGAAATGATGCCTATCCAAATCTATACTAGAACAAAGTTTGAAGGCTTGAGAAGGATGAACTTACATTACATGTTAACACGGGCTGGACAAAGCCCTTCTCCATGTTGATGGAAGGATAATTCAATAAATTCCCCAAAGAAAATTCTTTATAAGCGTTGCCATTATTCTACATTTTGCAAAGAGTAAATATGGATCAAATAATATTGGAAGAAACAGAGGGTAATGAAGCTCAGGTGCAGACTGATGATACATAATCAAATAGCAATTAATTAAGTACTGCGTTACAAGGCAAAAGGGAGAGAGGTACTGATAAGAGCAATGCAGAGCCCATTATTATTTTGAGATCGTATGGTCCTTTGAGCAAGGAGATTCATCTGAAATTAGTTTTCATACAAGAGAGAAGGTAAGGCACAAGCAGAAATTTAGGAGTTCAAATTTTGAATTGATATCATAGATAGTACCTGACGCTGGGCTGCCAGTAGTTCTAATAGGGGTTTGGCCACTGGAGTAGGGGTAAAGTGTGGTACAGTTGGGCCTGTGTTTTCTGTGGCTGCTGATCTATCTGATTTAACAGGTATCACTACCTTTTCCAAATACCTAGTTTGTACTCCTTGATGACCTGCACTCACCCTCTTCCTTTTGGACACCTATTACGAAAGAACAACATTTGACTGGAAAAACATAGTGTGACGACACATGGAATAGGTACAGAAAATGGATAAGTATGGCATATACTCATATATGATGCTTAAACTAAGCAGATGGTGTAACAAAGTAGAAGTAATGCAAGAGGTCAGAAGCAAAATATGTGCGACCAATACAACTTCGCAAAGTTAGAGCAAGCACCTTGATGGGTGAATAATATAGGCCATCCTCCACCATGCCAAGTTTGTTAGGCAGTGGATCATTCCGCAATTTTCCTCTCGTGCGCCCATTCTCATATTCATTTTGATAATGTTCAATATCTGACATGCATGAAAACATAAAAACAAGTGAGATTTTCTTTGTAATGCAGAAGTGATTCTAATCCAATACTGCCTCCCTGTAAACCCCTTTGTGCTATCTCTGCAATTCTTTTAAAAGATGCCATGCATGCTGTAATTTGTTGTTTGCATTAATATAATGTGGCCTACTACTCAAAATATGAGAGCTCCAGAAGTGATGACACTTCACAGATGATAGCTTCAACATATAGTAAAGAAGAACAAGTCGACCTGACCTGACAGATTCAAAATATACTAAGGGAGAACAACTCGACCTGACCAGTCGACCACAAGAGAAGAGTATCATCTTAAAGAAGAGCAGAAGAGCAAGCAGATTGAAGATATTACAAGTCTTTAATACAATGTCGGTTGGCCACCCATGATGAACCAGAGCGCACAGAGAAATACTATTCTTTCCGGTCTCTCCATATGTGGCTCACATGCATTTCTAAACTAAAGTAGGAACATTTAGCTAACCAATTAAACATCTCTCACTTTTACTAATATCAGCAATAATATCAGATATGAATTTGTACAACTAAGCTTGTTTAGCTCGATGGGTGGAGCAATGCTATTACGACACGAACCACGTAGGCTGATTGTGGTCATCATAAAATGGGGAAAACATAAGCATGATGAGTACAGTGTTGACCGTGGTAGTGGGATGGCAGATCTGAAGCTGCAAACCGCGCAAAGGGTAGTTAGCAACCGATGTTTGCTTTGAAATAACAACTAAGATTTGGTATGGACAAGAAAGTACGGTCAACAAGTGACAAAGAAATGCAATTATGTTGTCTCTCTATATGGCCCGACATGCATTTGGAAACTCAAGTGGGACCTTTAGCTAACCAATTAAATGTGTTGGTTAACTAATATTAGTATCATATCACAATCATATTTGAACAACTAAGCTTTCCAATTCTGAGTGTTGTGTTGTTTAGCTTGAAGGGTGGAGTAATGCTAGTATGACAGAAAGTACCTACGCAGATCATAGTAGAGTAGATAAAAGGGGAAACCCTAAGCATCAAGAGAAAAATCAGGAAAGTGGAACTAGCTAGACCAGTGGGTGGTGCACATGCTTTTTGAAACGAATATAGGAACATTAGGTGACCAATTAAACGTTCTCTGTTTTAGTGATATGAGCATCATATCAGATTCGTATTTCAACACGTAAGCTTTGGGTTGAGGTCTTGAGGAGCAGTGCTAGCACCACACGAAGCACCTACGATGATGGTAGTGAATATAAAGGGGGAAACCATAAGCTTTACGAGTATAGTGCCCGTGCCATGGCGGATCTGAAGGTGCAAACCGGACAAAGCTACTTCGCAACCAATGTTTGCTTTCAACTAGCCACTACGATTTGGTATGGACAAGAAAAGTACAGTAAACAAATTACGATCTATTTTCCGGGTGAGATCAATAAATTAAGCACATATGGAAGAGTACCACCTCTCTTGCGACGCCGTGTAGGCCTATGCTGATACGTTGAGGGTGCTGAGGGTGAGATGGCTGTCGGCGATGGGGAAGAAGACTTTAGACGGCAGACGGCCTGGTCGGGGGATATATCCTGTTGCCGTGGACGAGGCGATCGTAGGAGCGGCCACGGCAAGGTGGACGACGGCGCCGATGAAGCGAGAGGAGGTGATGAAAGGATGGTGGTCCAGCGCCGTGGATGAGAGACGTCCATCTCTTGCAGTGGACGACGGGGTAGGGGTAGCGGCTCCGACAAGGTGGAGGATGGGGTGGCGGACGGAGGAGGCTGGCCGCAGTGCGGAGGTTGTCGTGCCGCCGACGGTGTATGAATGGGGAAATGGAGGGGAGGGGGGGATCTCAAACTTCGGGACGCGCTTCTCTGAAATGGGGGAAAGTTACGAACTTATCCCCCGTTTAAAATTTCGGACATCGCGTCGGTTGGGGATAGGACGGTAATATCGCATCTCCCAAATATTTGCCGGTAACTATTTCGGGCAAGGAGAGGGTGTTTTGCCGCCCACGGTTGGCGCCCATGGTGTATGAACGGGGCTGACAGGTAGGGCGGTTGTGTCATGTCCGATGGAAGTTACACATCCGCCCCTATTTAAAATATAAGCCTACATCGATTTCGGACAAGGAGAGTTTGTTTTGCCGCCCACCGTGTATGAATGGGGAAATGGAGGAAGAGACACATGTCTTTCGGACGAGCTTGAATCAAATGTGTTTTGCCGCCCACGTTTGGCGCCCAACATGTCTGAATGGGCTCAGAGGCCGTCGTGTCATGTCTGATTGAAGTTACTAGTCTACCCCTATCGATAGCAGTGTAAATCCTGTCGATAAGGATGTCAAGTTTCAGGGGTAGACCGTAATTTCCATCTCGCTAACACTTGCTTCGAGCAGCCCACAAATTATAGTGGGTGTTTAGCCGCTTCGTTCAAAACTTGGGAGAATTAGCATTCACGTTTGCCCTGGGACCTGGCAAACTAAATTCAAATCCAATTTGTATTCGATTACGAATATCCACAAATAATTATACGTTTTGTTATTTATTTCTTCAAAACAACAACAAAGATTTATTCCACCTATATATATGATTATGATTTAGAAATGCCCTGATCTTCGAATTCAGTAGGTTGGATACACTCTGAGTCAAACAGTTATTTCATCCAATACAATATGCTCACACGACAAATAGTTCACCTTATGTCAATCATATAAGTTCTGAGGATTACCTCGCCTAAAAAATTTGGATCATTACAACACATGGACAACATAGGGGGTCTTGCAACATAATCCATTCAGAGACATGACACAACATGCAAGTACAATAATATAATGAAAATTTGAACTGGTATCTAAAGAATAACCGGTATTATCTTGGGCTTCAGATAGCGGAAACAGCAGGACCTCCTTCGTCTTCAAATGCAACATTCTTACTTCCTCCAATTCTTGGGTTGCTTGCATAATGCGTGCCACTAATTTCGTAATTTCCAGCCTCAAGATAAATATTACCTCATTCATGGCAGCAACACCATCTCTTTCTGCCTCTAGTAGAGCCTCAAGCACTATAATATCTGTGCTCAGACTGCTCTCCGGCGGTGTTGCCTCTGAACTACTACCATCTGGTAACATGGATGGCGCACTGCTTCCACAAATAGATTCTAGGGTTGTATATTGTGTCCTAGTGTGAACGGCATCCTGAAAGGTTTCCGCTGGACATCAATAAGAGATAGTTATCATATGATCGAGGCAGTAAGCTTACATGGTAAACGACGGACGAATTATTGCCGAGCATGGCAAACTATATTTAAATGGTTCGAAGCAGCATCAGCCGAAAAGAATAGACCTCCTCCCGAGACGTTCTGATCAGACTCGGTATCTCGGTTCTTCAAGACACTTCGACAGGTTAAAACTAATCCAGCAACACCGCCTGAATGTGCCGACAAATCCCGATAGGAGCTGCACATATCTCTTTCTCAGGGCACACTCAGATTGTCCTAGGTACGGGTAGGCCAGCCCAGAGTTGCCCCTGGTGGCCACCGGCAGCTGACAGGTAGACCAACACTCAGAGGAGCACTGGCCCGGGGGTGGGGGGTTAAAATAAGATGACCCTCGGGATCCGAAAACCCAAGGGAAAAAGAGGCTAGGTGGCAAATGGTAAAACCAAGGTTGGGCATTGCTGGAAAAGCTTTAATCAAGGCGAACTATCAAGGGGTTCCCATTATAACCCAACCGCGTAAGGAACGCAAAAATTCGGGAACATAACACCGATATGACGGAAACTAGGGCGGCAAGAGTGGAACAAAACACTAGGCGAGAGGCCGAGCCTTCCACCCTTTACCAAGTGTATAGATGCATTAAGATAACAAGATAATATAATGATATCCAAACAAGTAAATAAATGTTCCAACAAGGAACGGTCTCCAATCTTCACCTGCAACTAGCAACGCTATAAGAGGGGCTGAGCAAAGCGGTAACATAGCCAATCAACGGTTTGCTAGGACATGGTGGGTTAGAGGTTTGACATGGCAATTTGGGAGGCTTGAAAGCAAGTGGTAGGCATCGTAGCATTGGCATAGCAAAAGAGCGAGCATCTAGCAAAGCAAAGATAGTAGTGATTTCGAGGGTATGATCATCTTGCCTGCAAAGTGGTCAGAGTTGACTGGATCCTAGAAATCAAACTCAACGGGCTCCTCGTTAGCGAACTCGTCTCCCGGCTCTACCCAAACAAGACAAACAAGCAACAAGGACACAATCAACCACGTGCAAGGATCAAAAAATATGATGCAAGGATGGTATGCTATGCGGGATGCGATGCGGGATGCATATGCAAGATTTGACAAGGGATACATGAACCTGGCCTCAACTTGGGAATCCAAGTGTGCCATTGGAAAGATGAGATGAAATCGCTTGAAAACGATATAAAGAACACCGGAATCGGAGTTACGGTTTGGAAATGGCAAGCAATTCAAATATGACACCGGTCTGCGATTTGCAGCAAGTAGCCATATAAATGCAATGAGACGAACAAGCTACAGCACCCAATCATGACAACAAAATACATGGCAGGGATGCATTCATGATGCTTAACAAAAGTCTAGCACTGAGCTACGGCCAATTCATCCATTAACAGGTTCAAACAAGCATGGCAAAAATGCATATGGCAAACAGATTTCAGACTTAGTGAAATTAACACTTTGTCTGGAATTTCAGATCAGGTAGCACACTTCGCAGCAACAAAACTATATGCTACATGACCTGAACATGGCAAAGTAAAGCATGGCATGGAGCTACTCAAAGAGCTTAACAAAAGTCCCTTAGTGACCTTGAGCCAAAAGGGATCAGAAAATACAATTGCAAGCATGTGAACATGGCAAAAACATAATCAGTTCTCAGACTTAGTGAAAACTGGAGCATGCTGAAACAAATATCAAGTAGGCATGTTTACGAGCTCGATGCACTTACTACGGGGCGAGTCATGACAAGCTAAGCATACATCCATCAAGACTACACAAAATGCAAGCTAGACATGGCAAGAACAATAGCATAGCATGCACGGATCAACTACAACATCCTTGGCAAAATCGCTAACAAGTAGACAATCTGCCCAGATTCACGAAGTAGCGAAAGTAGAGCTCGATTGACTCAAGCTAGGGTGCTCCATAATTGCAAACAAAGACATGGATGGATAGAGCATTACAAGATTAACAAATATCCTTACTGATCATCCTCAAAAGAGGCACGGATCACTAGGAAACAACATGAACATTTGGCCATATGAGATAAACAGCTCAAGGACTTAGTGGAAATGCTAAGTCTCTGAAATCAGCATTACCAAGTGCCTCACTTTGCAATCTTGTGCTAGTCACCACACACATCACAAAAATACATGGGTTGCACCTCTAGAAAGATGGCAAAACCCTTAACAAAACATATGTAGAGCACCAGGGCATATCATGCACACAATAATCATGGCAAAAATGACAAGTATCTAAATGGAGTAGCAGAGATGACAATTATCTCAAGTAGCACTCTTCTAACAGAATTTCGGGCATCAAGATGAACTCAAATGAAAATGATGCAATGGAATGAAATGATGTACTCTCTGAGGCGAACATTTTGATATGCTATATGCCAAAAACGGAGCTAGGGATGCGGAGTTATGATGCGATGAACAGAAGCAAATAATTAGGGCTTCGGGGCAAAAGTCAACCCTGAGATCTGGATCTAGATCTAGCCGCACGAAATACGATGTTGGCCGGAACTGTTCACCAGAGCTTCGGGACGGCGCTGGACTTGCCGGGGTGGCGCGGACGCTGAGGAGGGAGGAGGAGGCCGGAGCTGGTGATGGCGACCACGCGATGCGGCACGGCGACTGGCGACTAGGTGGCGGCGGGCGGCGAGGCGGAGCACGACAGCGGAGCGGAGACCACGGCGAGGAGGCGGTGGCCGGCTCGGGATCCGGGCACCGGCGAGGAGGAGCAAGGCGGCGGGGCGAGTCGGGTGGGCAGCGCTAGCACGCGGGCCTCGGGGGCTGGCGATGGGCCTGCCCGGGCCGGCGGTGCGGGGGCGTTGAGGCGCCACGTGGCGCTACGCCACTGGTGCGGGGCGGCGGCGTGACTTCGTCCGCCCAGGACGGACGTGTCCGGCGGCGGCGCGATGGGATTTTTTAGGGTTAGGGAGAGAGGAGATCCGCGAATTTTGGGAGGGGTCTTTATATAGAGGTAGAGGGAGCTAGGAGAGTCCAAATGAGGTGTGGTTTTCGGCCACGCGATTGTGATCGAACGCTCTTGGTGATGGAGAAGGTTTTGGTGGGTTTTGGGCCAAATTGGAGGGGTGTTGGGCTGCAACACACATGAGGCCTTTTCAGTCCCTCGGTTAACCGTTGGAGTATCAAACGAAGTCCAAATGGTACGAAACTTGATAGGCGGTCTACCGATAGTAAACCAAGGCCGCTTGGCAAGTCTCGGTCCAATCTGGAAATGTTTAATCCCACACACGAAAGAAAGGTAGAAATGACCACCGGAGGAGAACGAAGTGCCGGAATGCAAAACGGACAACGGGGAAAATGCTCGAATGCATGAGATGAACACGTATGCAAATGCAATGCACATGATGACATGACTTGAGATGCATGACAACGATAACAACACACAGAGACAAAAACCCGAACCCGAGAAAATAAAATAACTTAAGGCCGGAAATGGCAAGAGTTGGAATACATATTGGGAAAGTTACATCCGGGGTGTAACAACACTCCACCACTACGAAAGGATCTCGTCCCGAGATCTAGGACTGAAAGAACGCCAGGTATTCAGAATGGAGGTGATCCTCGCGTTCCCAGGTAGCTTCACGGTCGGAATGGTGTGACCACTTGACTTTGAAGAATTTGATTGACTTGTTGCGAGTCTTGCGTTCGGTCTCTTCAGGAATAGCAACGGGGAGCTCACGATAGGATAGATCTTCTTCGAGCTCAATGTCCTCGAAGTTGACGGTGCGGTCAGGAGTCTTGAAGCACTTTCAGAGCTGAGAGACATGGAACACATCATGAACATTTGCAAAGTTTGAAGGAAGCTCGAGTTGATAGGCGAGATCGCCTCTCTTGCTGACAATCTTGAAAGGTCCCACGTATCTGGGGGCAAGATTCCCTTTGATACCAAAGCGACGAGTACCTTTCATAGGAGAGACGCGGAGGTAAACATGATCTCCGATCTTGAAAGCCAAATCACGGTGCTTACTATCATAGTAGCTCTTCTGATAGGATTGGGCTGCTTTGAGGTTATCTCGAATGACTTTGCACATTTCTTCTGCCTCTGTGATTAAGTCATTTCCCAAAAGCTGACATTCACCGGTTTTAGACCAGTTGAGAGGGGTACGGCACTTCTTGCCATACAGAATTTCAAATGGGGCCTTGCCCGAACTTGCTTGAAAACTGTTGTTGTAGGAGAATTCAGCATAAGGAAGACAATCCTCCTACTTCATGCCGAAGAAGATCACACAAGCCCTGAGCATATCTTCAAGAATCTGATTGGCACGCTCGACTTGGCCGCTAGTTTGAGGATGGAAAGCTGTGCTGAAGTGGATGTTGGTGCCCATGGCCTTCTGAAAAGAATCCCAAAACTTGGAGGTAAAGATGCTGCCACGGTCTGAAGAGATAACTTGTGGAATACCGTGCAGAGAGACAATTTGTCAGGACCCCGACTCAATGCCACATCGATCTAGCATGTAACACCTCATATCACTTTGCGGCCTCACGCACGGTATTCCCACGGGTGTCGCCTTACCTTTGTCCGGGACCGTTTGCGCCTTTTGGCACACGTATATGACAGTGTTGCTAGCATCCATATGATAAGGAGCCCGGGCTGACATGGCTAGTCGTAAACCCAAAGTGGCACAAACTTACAGGGATAGGCATCCATGACCCAGCATCGAACGTGTCGGTCATCAGTGAGTGAATCCAGGCTGTAGCACTGGGCTAGCAGGACTCCGGTGAACCGGGCTGTAGCGGGCTAACAGGACTCCGGTATTCATCGTGTGACATTTCCCCGAAGGGACAGACATAGGAACGAAGAAGGACACATGCCGGCCAGCCTAAGTGTTCCGGAGCAGTAGCAAGCTACCATGGCTCAATGGAAACACTAGGAGACATTTCCCGGTAAGAGAGGCTACTGAAGATAAACAACTAGATAGTCAGATCCCACACATACCAAGCATTTCAATCATACACACAATATGCTCGATATGTGCAAATACAACAAGGCATCACAACATGACTCTACGATACAAGTAAGTATTCATTAGGCTCCGAGGAGCGAGATATTACAAACATGGGTCTCATGACCCAACACTCAGAGCATACCAGTCAAAGCACAAGCGGAAGCTTAACATGTCTGAGTACAGACAACTATAAATGGAAAAGGCTGAAAAGCCTGACTATCTACCAGATCCTGCCGAGGCACAAGATCGTAGCTGAGGTAACAAGCTAAACGTCGAAGTCCAAACGTCATGGATGCCTTGCCAGTAGTTCCGCTTGGACTTCGACGTTTAGCTTGTTACCTCAGCTACGATCTTGTGCCTCGGCAGGATCTGGTAGATAGTCAGGCTTTACAGCCTTTTCCATTTATAGTTGTCTGTACTCAGACATGTTAAGCTTCCGCTTGTGCTTTGACTGGTATGCTCTGAGTGTTGGGTCATGAGACCCATGTTTGTAATATCTCGCTCCTCGGAGCCTAATGAATACTTACTTGTATCGTAGAGTCATGTTGTGATGCCTTGTTGTATTTGCACATATCGAGCATATTGTGTGTATGATTGAAACGCTTGGTATGTGTGGGATCTGACTATCTAGTTGTTTATCTTCAGTAGCCTCTCTTACCGGGAAATGTCTCCTAGTGTTTCCATTGAGCCATGGTAGCTTGCTACTGCTCCAGAACACTTAGGCTGGCCGGCATGTGTCCTTCTTCGTTCCTGTGTCTGTCCCTTCGAGGAAATGTCACGCGATGAATACCGGAGTCCTGTTAGCCCGCTACAGCCCGGTTCACCGGAGTCCTACTAGCCCAGTGCTACAGCCTGGATTCACTCGCTGATGACCGACACGTTCGATGCTGGGTCATGGATGCCTGTCCCTGTAAGTTTGTGCCACTTTGGGTTTACGACTAGCCATGTCAGCCCGGGCTCCTTATCATATGGATGCTAGCGACACTGTCATATACGTGTGCCAAAAGGCGCAAACGGTCCCGGACAAAGGTAAGGCGACACCCGTGGGAATACCGTGCGTGAGGCCGCAAAGTGATATGAGGTGTTACATGCTAGATCGATGTGGCATTGAGTCGGGGTCCTGACAGCGTTGGTATCAGAGCTTGACTGCCTGTAGGATTACCAAGCCAAACTGGTCGAAGTTGAGTCTAGAAATTCTTTAGTTATATAAGGGAATTGATTGTGGGATGGGAACATAAGGCATTTTTTACTCCTTATACCTTATGCCTTCTGATCTGAGTCATCTTATCTTTCCTACGGGGTTAAGGAATTAGGATTTCTCTTCTTTCTATCAGGATCACGTGTTACTAATCCGTAGACTTATAAGATTGTTGGATTTAAGCTTGAGTTCAGTTCCTACGACTTCTGCATGTTAATTATTGATCTCGAAACCTTGATATTGTGCTTCTGAGTGGTTATGCCACCATTTTTGTGAATGTCTCAAGTCTTTTCTGAGCATTTATAGCTGTTACGCTGTCCGAGTCATCCCAGGTTTCTAAATAGTCTGATGCATTTGCAAATCCTTTCTTTCCGTTCCCGATGTCCTTTATGGCCAGATTAACCACACTAGACGGTGAGTTGAGGTACTCTATTGCTTCGACATTTATGTTGGAGTTATTATTATGACCCTAGGTGTCTCAGGGGATCATCTAGTAATCTAGCCATGTTCTGTGTTTCCAGTGTGATGATTCTGGCCTTTATTCTCGAAAGCATCCCGTGATGCCACTAGTAGTAGGTATTCTACTTCTTGGGTTTTCGAACCAAGATTCACCCTACTTGCTTCATGTTGATAGTTTCTACTCGTTCCTTTAGGTTATTAGCAACCTTGCGATAGTCCTTAAAGTCCGTGGTATCTTCTTCTTCCAAATACCATGAACTACTTATGGCAGAAGTTCCTCGTTGAACTGAAATATCACAACAGGAATATTCTTGATGAGTTCTCCATTATATATTGTGGCTCTGCCAATTCTACCTTTCTGCATGGGTTATCCGGAAGAAATATGTTGAACTTCGCTCGACATGCTAAACCATGCATCCACAACTCAGAAAATCGTATGTTCCTTTGAGTTGTCCCTCTGTAGTTGTATTTTGATCCTTGTCTATCAGTTGATAGTCAAGTTGATGTCGTGCATTCGTGTTCACCGATGCTCGTTATTCTTGTGGTCCGTCAAGCCATTCTGTCCTGAATAACTTGGAGAAACAAACTCCAGTACCTCATCCATATCTAGGATTGGGTCAAAGCAGTTGTATTCCGCAGATCAAATGCCAATCCAGCTTTTGGTTCTGTTCTACCTTGGAGTATTACCCCCTTTATGTCAGAATTGTCATGAGAACTGCACCAACTCTCATGAATTTTGACGTAGTGATACTTCTCACCATCATTAGTCATTCCTCGGTCCTCGTGTTGATGCAACCGTAATACCGACAAATGTGTGTGAAATCAATACTCCTAGCAACCTCGTTGCTTGGTAGTTAAAGGACAATAATTTCATTCTTAGCGTGTTGGTTTTTGAATCATCCTTCTAAGATTGATCGTGCTACCTAGTCCTTATTTCTGGTGCACACTTCGATCAATGAGTTAGGATTGTGCCAATCCCTCGCTCATTCGATCATCTCGTTTCTCCCTGAAAAACAGGATTGTTCCCAGGCTTAATAACATACCGGTGGTTCATGATATTCCGAATTTCTTCTCGGAAGTATCACCAGGTTGTCGCCTGACCGCTATGTTGATCTTGTGATCAAGTTGGTTTATTCCTGTAAACCACCATTTCTCCAAGAATCCGTGTTGGATACCCCTGAGCTAGTTGGTTAAGCTATGCATCAACTTGGAGAGTTGGAAGATAGAAGCTTGTCCGATATAGTTCATTATAAGGGATGTCTTGTATGTGTGTTGAAGAAAGTTGATATTTTCATCGACTGAACCTCGTGATCAGTTAATGGGCCTATCATTTTTATCCAACCTTTGATTGGAGTATGGGCTATCATCCAATCAGACCAGAACCAACGATATTCATAATGTTATCTTACTCGTGGTTGATCCCTCGAGCATACACCATTATATCTTTTGGGTCTGACCAATGCTATCACTTGTTCACTTAACTATGGAATTCCTTTTAAAAGGAAACCTAGATGAATTGCTGTTGATCCCATTGACAACATCCTTATCTCCTCCATGATCTTGTTGGACAATAAGTTAGTGTTGGAAACTTTTGAAGCATTTTCTTCATGCTAGCTCATGAAGTATTTGTTTGATGAAAGGAGTGACTTCCTCTTATACACGTGCATTTGGTGAAAGTTGCCGCCATGAATTTGAGAAAGTTAGTTTTGCTTCCTCTGGAATCATCGCAAGTCAGTCATGCACACGTGCGAAGTATTCTGTGGTCTGGAGACTTGCAACCTTCATTCCATATGTGTCCCGAGCACACCAAGCCACTGATTGATTTGTTCAAGGAGAAGAAGTTCCCTCATAAGAGCTAATCATATGACTTATGCAAGGACTTCGTTATCCACGGTGATGGTTCCCAACCAGAACTCGGTAGTGTTTTATTGTAAGACTACCACGTGGTCATGCTTGTCTAGGACATCGTGTTCACACGTGTGTAGCAGAACTAGCTCATGTCTTAGAGCTTGCTATCGTAGTTCATTTTCCGAGAATCTCGCAATGTCATCTCGTCGATTTGTGTTGCAAACTTTCATTTTTCTTCCTAGACTCGATGAGTCTGGAATATCCTGACACCAACCAGATCTGAATCTTAGGCAGATATGATGGTTGGAACATTTCCCAAGAACTATAATACTGGTCCCTCGATAACCGGTAAAGTGGATGTCATGGCCAACACACCCAGCCGAAAGACCTATTATTGTAGTATCTTGATTGAAGAAGTTGGCCACCTCCCCATAAGGATTTCGTAGGATTTACCTCCCTAGTTGTTCCTTACGGATTTTGTGTTTCCGAAGTCTGACCTTTACTTGATGTTCTAGATATCAAACCTTATGCATGGGATACACTAGCACATCAAGGAGAACATTAGAAGCGGAGTGCTAAATGTCTCTCGGTCGATCATCCAGATTTTATTTCCTTGGCCCCGCCAAGGGTGAAATCTAAGAAAGTGTTATCTTTCTTTTTATCTGCATCATCCATCATCATTCATCATGGTAGCAAGTTGTGTTGCCAGGATCCTTGACACGGATATTGGTAAAATCTTGATGATTATGGAAATGCTGAAGTTCTTGAGAGCACGCGCAAGTGCTAGGTTTGATCGTCGGCATTAACTGTATAGTGCTCTCAGTTTCCTCGGCAATGCTATGACCTTTTCAAATAGTGAATTCACTCTCTATTGTTGGGTTCTTCCCCAGTTACCAGAATCATTCCCAGCATTTGCATTTTGTTCCCAGCTTGCACCGCCAATGTGCCATTCTACCATGGGTCTCTTCCATTTCCGGTGGTAAGCAAATTCATCCATTACGTTGTCTTCAACAAGGTAATCCACATCATCCATTCTAATCCGGGTATTCCATTCTACCAAACCCTCCAAACGATCGCTCAAGAATTGCCTTAGGCTGGTTTAAAGAGTCTCAATGATCTCTGAATCAAAGGTAATTCTTTTTGCCACTTAAGGGGATATCTCTACAAGTCACCTTCCCTAAGGTACCCCGTTATGGTATCATGGCAACTCAACTCCTCGCTACGTTCACAACCATTCACCACTTTCTTAAGCATGAAATCGTTGTCTACCTAGTGAACCTTCGTCATCTGTTCCACTCCATTCCTCTAGAGGTGTGCTTCGTCTCTCAGCTCGAGAGATGTTGCTATGTCCCATTCCATGAGTTAATCCTGAGTTGTTCGACCTTCGAGAAGATCGATCCTTCTAGAGTCTCCTTCTCCTCTCATTGTCATAATAACTGGAGTTCTCAGAACAAGACGTCGAGACAAAGATGGTGATCGAAACAACGTTCCTATGAAGTGCAACCTGGATCGTGAAGATTATACTAGTTTGCGTTCCCCCTTCATCTTACCCTACGCTTGAATCTCGGGACGAGATTTTTGTTTAGTAGGGGTGAGTTGTCACATCCCTAGCTGCTGGTAGTGCTCTAGGCTAGCTTCATGTATGCATCATGTCTATATTTTTGAAACTTGAATTGAGGAATTTTGAAAGCCTCAAAAACTTAGTTAAAAGCAGGGCAAAGATCCGTAGAAATCTCATTCTATGTTCCAAGATGTCCTTTTGCAATGTTTGAGAATTTTGGCAAGAGCTATATATCAAACCAAAATTTAGGAACATTTTTAAGGAATTATTTTGGGACTTTGAATTTAAATCAATACTATTTTTGAATTTGAACTTATATCCAAATATTACTGAATATATGTTCAAATAACTGAAACATTTTTATGTGCTTTGGTATAATTCCATTGTGCTAAATAAAATGTTCAGGGGAATTTTGTCACTGTCTTTGAATTTGTTTTATTTAGAAACAGTGGCAAAAGGAAGTAAATTAAATAAAACAAACAGAAAATAGAAAGAGAGAAACCTACCTGGCCCAGCTCCTCCAGCCACTTACCTGGCGCCACCAACCGGCCCAGCACGGCCCAGCCCACCGCCGCTTCCCCCTATCGTCTTCCTCCCTCGCCAGAAGGACAGAGGCGAGGCGTGGCGCGCGCCCGAGAGCCCTCGGCCACCTCCTGCTTCCTCCTGGGAGCCCCGGGCCTTCTACCAGCGCCACGGAGACGCCCGAAGACCCTGTTCCCTCTCCCTCACTCGCTGCTCTCCCTCCCTTCCCCTGGCTCTCTCTCTCGCGCAGCCCGAGCGGAGCTCGTCGCCGCCGTCCACTGCCACCACGGCCACCGGGCCTCCCTCGCTTCCCCGACTAGCCCACAAGCTTCGCCACTCCGTCCTCGACCCACCTCACTGAGCCACGCACCTCCAGAAGCCCCCGAAGCGCCGCCCCGACGTTTTTCCCCTCCTCAGACCCGCCGGTCGCCGTCGCCCGATTCGTCGGCTCCGGACCGTCCCCGGCCTCGTCTCCGCCTCGAATGGATCCGCTGTGAGCCTCCGCTGCTTCTCCTGTGCTCGCCCCCTCCGTTCTCGCCCCCTAGCCCCATCTCCCACCGCGGCCGAGAGCTTCTCGCCGCCGGCCATGGCGTGACCGTGGCCACAGCCACCGCAGCTCGTTCCCGAGCCCACCATCATGCTCAGCACGATCGCATGAACCCGTAGACACCCACAACGCCTCCTCCCGTGCTCTGTAACGCCACCCCGAGATTGCCCGAACTCCGGCCGCCGCCTTTGAGCTCGCCGCCGTCGATATAGATCGCCCCCGGCATAACTAACTGCACCACTTGACGCGCGAGATCTTCAGCGTCACGTAGATGCCCTCCGCCGGCCATTTGGTCGCCGGAGGAGGAATTCCGACCCCCTCCGCCGTCTCGGGCTTCACCGGCGACGAGCCGTGGACCAAGTCCGGCGGGTTTGACCCCAGTTGGACGCCCCTGACTCAATGACAGGTGGGGCCCAGCCCTGTTAGTTAATTAGGTTAGTACTAATTGAATTAGTTAAACTAATTACCCCTGCTGACACTGACAGTGGGCCCCGTGGCTATTAATTTGATTAGTTAGAGTTAATTAACTCTGTTAGTCACCTAAGTCACTGACCAGTGGGCCCCACTGGTCAGGTTTGACCCGGACCAACCCCTGTTGACCTGCTGACGTCATGCCAACGTCATGCTGACGCAGTAAATGTTTTCTGGATTTATTTTTATTCAGAAAATTCCAGAAAATTGTATAAACTTCTAAAATTCATAGAAAATCAACCGTAACTCCAAACGAAATAAATTATATATGAAAAATGATCAAAAAGATCCAATCTATCCATATGTACCATTTTCATGCATGTTAGAACAACTTATAGCTGCTGTTTAGCACAAATCAATTAAATGGCATTTAAACTCTCACATATGGAGTTTGAATTTGCACCTAGTGTTCAAACCAGCCCCATTTAACCTGTTGCTAAATGCATTAGCCCAAAACACATTCATATTGCCATGTCATTATCATGCATCATATTGTTGCATCGCATTGATTGTGTTCTTCCTTGTTTGCCGGTAATTGTCCCCTCTCGATAGATGTGTACCGGCGATGTGATCGATGACACCGATGAAGAGCTATATTATCTTCAGAAGTGCCAGGCAAGCAAAACCCCTTGTTCATTCCGATACAATCCTACTCTCTCGCCCTGCTCTCTTTTATTGCATTAGGACAACACCGATTCATCTGTTACTTGCTGCGGTAGCTGAACCCCTTTATCCTTTGCATGACCTGTCATTGCCACAGTAAATAGATGAAACCCACTAGCATGAGTAGGAGTTGTTTGAGCCCTGATGTGCCTACTCATTCATGCTTGTTTTTCATGCCTGCTACTGCTTAGAGTTGAGTCAGGTCTGATTCATCGGGGATGAATCAGAGGCGTGTGAACATGTCCTACTGTGTGTGAGCTAAGTGTGTGAACACGATTTGGTAAAGGTAGCAGTGAGAGGCCATGTAGGAGTACATGGTGGGTTGTCTCATTGCAGCCGTCCTCAGGAACTGAGTTCTGTGTTTGTGATCCATGAACAGTTACTACCACACATTGGGTTCCGGTAACTCGACCCCTCTCGACTTATTAATCAACATGATCTCTGTCCAGGAGTTGCAACTAGTTTCTGGTGTTTGTAGGTAGTGTTAGTAGTCTACCAAGTGGCACCCGGTACAGGTGGGCTTGGGACAGACTAGGCATAGTGGCACGGTGTACCAAGTGGCACCCGGATGGTGGGCTTGGGAACCCTGCTCACATCGTTTGGGGCCGTGAGCGACACCCCGGCCGGATCTCCTTGCGGATGGAACCCGAATAGGCGATAAACCTGGACTAGAGACTTGTTCGGTTAGTCAGGTCGTGGCCGACTCCCTCGCCCGGCTTCCGCTTGAAGGTTGCCGAGGTACATGACGTGTACAGGGCGATAAGTGGCGAGAGCGTGTGTGAAGAAGTACACCCCTGCAGGGTTATCATTATCTATTCGAATAGCCGGATTCCTCGGATATGGAAACTTGGACCCCTTGCATAGTTTATAGACAAGTGAAAGTGGATACTCTAAAATACGCAAGATAAGCGTGAGTGCTATGGATGGCGTTCTCGTAGGGAGACGGGAGCGGATCCATAGTGGTGTATTGATATGGGGAATATGTGGACTCGTGTGCGCCACCTCAAAAGAGTTACTTGCAGTCGTAGTTCAGGATAGCCACCGAGTCAAAGCTGGCTTGCTGCAGTTAAACTCCACCATCCCCTTTGTTGATAATGATGCATATGTAGTTAGTTCTGATGTAAGTCTTGCTGGGTACATTTGTACTCACGTTTGCCTATTTTATGTTTTGCAGAGAGACTTCAGTCTCACTAGTAGTTCCGCTTGGACTTCGACGTTTAGCTTGTTACCTCAGCTACGATCTTGTGCCTCGGCAGGATCTGGTAGATAGTCAGGCTTTTCAGCCTTTTCCATTTATAGTTGTCTGTACTCACACATGTTTAGCTTCCGCTTGTGCTTTGACTGGTATACTCTGAGTGTTGGGTCGTGAGACCCATGTTTGTAATATCTCGCTCCTCGGAGCCTAATGAATACTTACTTGTATCGTAGAGTCATGTTGTGATGCCTTGTTGTATTTGCACATATCGAGCATATTGTGTGTATGATTGAAATGCTTGGTATGTGTGGGATCTAACTATCTAGTTGTTTATCTTCAGTAGCCTCTCTTACCGGGAAATGTCTCCTAGTGTTTCCATTGAGCCATGGTAGCTTGCTACTGCTCCGGAACACTTAGGCTGGCCGGCATGTGTCCTTCTTCGTTCCTGTGTCTGTCCCTTCGGGGAAATGTCACGCGATGAATACCGGAGTCCTGTTAGCCCGCTACAGCCCGGTTCACCGGAGTCCTGCTAGCCCAGTGCTACAGCCTGGATTCACTCGCTGATGACCGACACGTTCGATGCTGGGTCATGGATGCCTGTCCCTGTAAGTTTGTGCCACTTTGGGTTTACGACTAGCCATGTCAGCCCGGGCTCCTTATCATATGGATGCCAGCGACACTGTCATATGCGTGTGCCAAAAGGCGCAAACGGTCCCGGACAAAGGTAAGGCGACACCCGTGGGAATACCGTGCGTGAGGCCGCAAAGTGATATGAGGTGTTACATGCTAGATCGATGTGGCATTGAGTCGGGGTCCTGACAGTGATATATGTTCAAATAACTGAAATAGTATTGATTTAAATTCAAAGTCCCAAAATAATTCCTTAAAAATGTTCCTAAATTTTGGTTTGATATATAGCTCTTTCCAAAATTCTCAAACATTGCAAAAGGACATCTTGGAACATAGAATGAGATTTCTAGGGATCTTTGCCCTGCTTTTAACTAAGTTTTTGAGGCTTTCAAAATTCCTCAATTCAAGTTTCAAAAATATAGACATGATGCACACCAGCAGCTAGGGATGTGACACAATTCGAGAGGTATAGAGTTCCGCCTATTGACTTGTAGTGATTGACTCTTTGATAGGAAGAAAGTGAGCCACTTTGGTGAGTTTGTCGATGATAACGAATATAGCATCATTGCCACGCTTGGACTTTGGAAACCCAGTCATGAAGTCCATTTCAATGTGGTCAAACTTCCATTCTGGAATGGTAAGAGGTTGGAGGAGACCAGCTGGTCTTTGGTGTTCTGCCTTCACTCTTCTGCAGACATCACACTCATTCACGAATTGAGCAATCTCGCGCTTCATTCGAGTCCACCAATAAGCCTGCTTAAGGTCCTAATACATCTTCATGCTCCCAAGGTGGATGGAGAGGAGAGAATTGTGAGCCTCATTCATGATCACTTTACGAAGTTCACCTTTGGGCACGACAATACGATCCTCGAAGAAGAGAGTATCCTTGTCATCAAGGCGGTAGCACTTGTACTTGGGTTGACTCCTGGCAATCCCAATCTTCACCTTTTTTCACCATAGCATCAAGAAGCTGAGCTTGGCGAATCTGGTCTTCCAAGGTACTGAGAGACTTGAAGGTTGGCAAGGAAACCTTGAGGAACAACTTGCAGATTAAGTTTGCGGAAAGCTTCACAAAGCTCGGGTTGATAAGGCTTGAGAATCAGGCTGTTGCAATAAGCTTTCCTGCTCAATGCGTAAGCAATCACATTGGCCTTTCCTGGAGTATACTCGATAGTCGGATTATACTCTTGAATCATTTCGACCCATCGAGTTTGCCTGAGGTTGAGATTAGGCTGAGTGAAGATGTACTTGAGACTTTTGTGATCAGTGAAAATGTCCACTTTTCTTCCCAATAAGAGATGTCTCCAAGTCAAAAGAGCATGCACAACTGCCGCCAACTCGAGATCATGAGTGGGGTAGTTCTTCTCATTGGGCTTCAACTGGCAAGAGGTATAAGCAACAACTTTCTTCTCTTGCATCAATACTGCGCCAAGACCTTGGAGAGAGGCATCACAAAAGACCTCGTACGGCTTGGATTCATCGGGCGGAGTCAGAACTGGAGCAGTGATCATTTTCTCTTTCAAAGTGTTGAGAGCAATGTCACACTCCGGAGACCAAACATACTTGACGTGCTTCTGGAGAAGATTTGAGAGAGGCTTCACGATCTTAGAAAAGTTTTCAACGAATCTTCGGCAATAGCTTGCGAGACCGAGGAAGCTACAGAGTTGCTTCACGTTCTGAGGAGGTTCCCAATTCACAATTGCAGATACCTTCTCAGGATTCACCGCAATGCCCTTGGCAGAGATGATATGACCAAGATAAAGAACCTCATCGAGCCAAAATTCGCACTTGGAGAACTTGGCGCAGAACTTGTGTTCCCTCAGCTTATCGAGTACCAAACGCAAGTGCTTGGCATGATCTTCCTTGTTCTTCGAGAAAACCAGAATGTCGTCGAGATAGACCAAAACGAAGTCATTGGTGTAGGCGTTGAAGATGAAGTTCATCATGCGAGAGAACGTCGGAGGAGCGTTAACGAGGCCAAAAGACATGACAGTGTATTCATATGAACCATAGCTTGTCCTGAAGGCCGTCTTGGGAATATCTTGCTCACAGATTCGAATCTGATGATAACCCGTACGGAGATCAAGCTTGGAGAATACTTGGGCACCTTTGAGTTGTTCAAACAGCTCGTTGATGTTGGGAAGTGGGTATTTATTATTGATGGTCTTCTTGTTCAATGGACGGTAATCAACACAAAGTCGGTCCGTTCCATCCCTCTTCTTCACAAAAAGAACACCACAACCCCACGGAGAAGAGCTAGGCCAGATGAGACCCATTCTCTCTTGAATATCGAGTTGCTTCTTCAACTCCTTCAACTCTTCAGGTCCGAGCTTGTAAGGACGCTTGCACACTGGTTCCGTGCCAGGCTCAAGATCAATAACGAATTCAACTGGCCGGTGCGGAGGCATTCCTGGAAGCTCTTCTGGAAAGACGTCTTGATATTCGCAAACGACTGGAATTTGTGAGATAGCGTCCAGTTCACCCTTCTCATTGAGAGAAAATAGACGGATGGTATCATCACGAGCGGCAAAGACAATTACATCCTCAGATGAATGAGTCAATTGAATCTGCCTGGCTGCACAGTCAAGATGTGCCTTGTGCTTAGAAAGCCAATCCATTCCGAGAATAAGATCAATATCCGAGTCACCAAGAACCGTTGGAGAAGCCAGAAACTTGTAGTCACCCAAGGTGATAGTAACATCCAGAACGATGGAGTTAGCATGCATGCGCTTACCGGGAGAGACAACTGCTAATGGACTAGGCAAAACTTGCGAAACCAATTCATGCCTAGATGTAAACGGTCTCGAGATGAAACAATGTGATGCACCAGTGTCAAAAAGAACTTTAGCTGGAATATCATTAACAGGGAGGTTACCCATGATGACATCTGACGAATCCTCTGCCTGAGCTGCATTCATCAAGTTGACCTTGGCGTGCTTGGGGTTATGCTTGACCACAACTGTACTTGCTGATCTCACAGGAGGAGGAGGAGGAAGACGCCTCTGGTTGAGACACTTGTTGGCATAGTGACCCTTCTGTTGGCACTTGTTGCACGTGACCTCTGAAAGTGGACGGTGATACGGAGCACTCGATCTTGGAGCTTGAGACGAAGTCTTGTTCTAAAAGCCAGGGTTGGGTGGGTGGGAAGATCCACTGCCACCTTTGCTCTTCTGCTGATACGGCTGACGGAACGGAGGAGGAGGAAGCCAATACTTCTGCTGCTTGGCCACTTGAGTAGAGGAAGAAGGAGTAGCATCTCTAACTCGCTTCTTGGAAGCATCACACCTCAATTGAGCGGCCTCTTGCTTCAATTCCATGTTGTAGAACTCATCGTATCTCAAGGGCTCAAAGAGAACAAGAGCTAACTGAATTTCTTCTCTGAGACCACCCCTGAACTGGTATATCATGCTCTTCTCATTAGGGACATCCTGCTTGGCAAAGCGGGCGAGCTTCTGGAACAACTTGTTGTAGTCATAGACAGACAAAGAGCCTTGCTTCAGGTTGCGGAATTCCTCACGCTTGCTTTCAACCACGCTCTGAGGAATATGATGAGCTCTGAAAACTTGACGGAATTCATCCCAGGTAATCGCACGTCCACCTCTGGAATCCTTGTACTGCTGGAACCATTCTGCAGCTTGATCTTTGAGTTGGAAGGAAGCGAACTTGACGAAGTCCTCAGGCCTGACGTTACTGCACTCAAAATGCTTGCATAGATCCACGAGCCAATCGTCAGCATCAGTTGCCTGAACACAATTGCTGAAAGTTTTTGGCCCGTTAGTAAGGAACTGGTTGAGTGTAGCAAAGTGATTCTGATTGTTGCCTTGGTTCCCTTGGTTGCCTTGATTGCGCTCTTGGAGAATTTGCATGATCAACTGTGTGTTTGCATTGGTTGCGGCCATCACAGCTTGCCATGCCTTCGGAGGAGGAGGAGGTGGTGGCGGATCTTGATTCTGATTCTGATTGGTGCTCTTAAAGGGAGCCATCCTGAAGAGGTTGACCACCGTTAGCACATTGACAGATAAATGAAGCTGAATCCAACGAAATGAAAATTGCAACATATAGTCTTCATATCCGAACAAAATGAACGAATGCATTCCTCTTGAAATGGTCACATATCCATAAATTGAGACGCCACTTAGAATTTAGGTAGAGAAATAAATCAACAAGGTACGGATCAAGAACGAATACTCGGTAAGAAATCCCAATCTCAAACCAAATATCCGTGGAAGAAGAACTAGAGCTACAAGAATTCCCACCTATGAAACTCCCGAACCTTTCCGGTTATGCAATCAGGTGTTGGGGATACAGGGGAAGCATAATATCTCACCCAAATCTAGCAAATCCTACATCCAGCTGTATCCATCCTTCAACACATAACCGAGAAAAACTTCGGAAACCATCTACCTCAACCTTTGAAAAGCATCCGTTATACAAGTTATGGCGATACTCCCGAACTCCCGCCCCAGTACTGGGTGGCATCGAGGTTATCTCACCAACGAACTGCATAAAAGAGATTTTCGATGTCGGCGTACTAAACTCAGGTATTCTAGAATTGCAACGATAAAATTATGACGACAACACCTCAGAGCTCAACTCCCCGGGACACTTCCACAAAACCCCTGACAGGAGGCACCAAGACAATGTTCTCATCATAAAACCATCGGAACGATTCCAAGATACCCGCGTGATCCAAATTTTTTTTTAGTGAAATTTGAGAAGAGAAGAGTCAAAACACTACGTCAGGATGCCTTACCAGAGCGATGAGGAGACTGGGAAGTAAAAATAATTCCTAAACTCTCCGATATATAATTCCTAAATGACTCAAAATATTTTTCTAGACACAACTCGGCCGCTAATAACGATCAAGCAATGGGGCTCCTAAGGTCGGGGAAGGCTCTTATACCAACTTGTAACGCCCTCGATGCGGCTATATCTCCCACGTGTCAAGGCACGACTTAGAGGCATAACCACATTGAAAGCAATGTCGCAAGTTAGGCAATCATCACAACATCCCATGTGATATATAGATAATAAAAGGGGAGATAACATAGTTGGCTTACACTCGCCACATCAATCAAGTACATAAATAACATTACATCATCCAAACACTCATGGCTCGAATACGGCGCCAAAATAAAAGATAATCCAACATGCGACACGGTCCCGATCACCCCCAACTGGGCACCACTACTGATCATCAGGGAAAGACATGTAGTAACGTTGAGAGTCCTCGTCGAACTCCCACTTGAGCTCAAGCGTGTCACCGGGAGCGGAATCATCAGGCCCTGCATCTGGTTTAATAGTAATCTGTGAGCCACAGGGACTCAGCAATCTCGCACCCTCGCGATCAAGACTATTTAAGCTTATAGGTAAGGCAAGGTAAATATGTGGAGCTGCAGCAAGCGACTAGCAAAAATGGTGGCTATCCTGTTCGCAAAAGAGAGCGAGAAGAGGAGGGAAAGCGCGAGCGAGAAACTAGAGGGCAACTTGCGCAAACATTACTCCAACACCGTGTCCACTTCCCAGACTCCGCTGAGAAGAGGCCATCACGGTAACACACTCAGTTGATTCATTTTAATTAATTTAAGGTTCAAGTTATCTACAACCGGACATTAACAAATTCCCATCTGCCGATAACCGCAGGCACGGCTTTCGAAAGTTCAAATCCCTGCAGGGGAGTCCCAACTTAGCCCATGACAAGCTCTCATGGTCAATGAAGGAATAGACCTCCTCCCGAGACGTTCCGATCAGACTCGGTATCTCAGTTCTTCAAGACACTTCGACAGGTTAAAACTAATCCAGCAACACCGCCAGAATGTGCCGACAAATCCCGATAGGAGATGCACATATCTCTTTCTCAGGGCACACTCAGATTGTCCTAGGTACGGGTAGGCCAGCCCAGAGTTGCCCCTGGTGGCCACCGGCAGCTGACAGATGGACCAACACTCAGAGGAGCACTGGCCCGGGGGGGGGGATTTAAAATAAGATGACCCTCGGGCTCCGGAAACCCAAGGGAAAAAGAGGCTAGGTGGCAAATGGTAAAACCAAGGTTGGGCATTGCTAGAAAAGCTTTAATCAAGGCGAACTATCAAGGGGTTCCCATTATAACCCAACCGCGTAAGGAACGCAAAAATCCGGGAACATAACACCGATATGACGGAAACTAGGGCGGCAAGAGTGGAACAAAACACTAGGCGAGAGGCCGAGCCTTCCACCCTTTACCAAGTGTATAGATGCATTAAGATAACAAGATAATATAATGATATCCCAACAAGTAAATAAATGTTCTAACAAGGAACGGTCTCCAATCTTCACCTGCAACTAGCAACGCTATAAGAGGGGCTGAGCAAACGGTAACATAGCCAATCAACGGTTTGCTAGGACATGGTGGGTTAGAGGTTTGACATGGCAATTTGGGAGGCTTGAAAGCAAGTGGTAGGCATCGTAGCATTGGCATAGCAAAAGAGCGAGCATCTATCAAAGCAAAAATAGTAGTGATTTCGAGGGTATGATCATCTTGCCTGCAAAGTGGTCAGAGTTGACTGGATCCTCGAAAGCAAACTCAACGGGCTCCTCGTTAGCAAACTCGTCTCACGGCTCTACCCAAACAAGACAAACAAGCAACAAGGACACAATCAACCACGTGCAAGGATCAAACAATATGATGCAAGGATGGTATGCTATGCGGGATGCGATGCGGGATGCATATGCAAGATTTGACAAGGGATGCATGAACCTGGCCTCAACTTGGGAATCCAAGTGTGCCACTGGAAAGATGAGATGAAATCGCTTGAAAACGATGTAAAGAACGCCGGAATCAAAGTTACGGTTTGGAAATGGCAAGCAATTCAAATATGACACCGGTCTGCGATTTACAGCAAGTAGCCATATAAATGCAATGAGATGAACAAGCTACAGCACCCAAACATGACAACAAAATACATGGCAGGGATACATTCATGATGCTTAACAAAAGTCTAGCACTGATCTATGGCCAATTCATCCATTAACAGGTTCAAACAAGCATGATAAAAATGCATATGGCAAACAGATTTCAGACTTAGTGAAATTAACACTTTGTCTGGAATTTCAGATCAGGTAGCACACTTCTGAGCAACAAAACTATGTGCTACAGGACCTGAACATGGCAAAGTAAAGCATGTCATGGAGCTACTCAAAGAGCTTAACAAAAGTCCCTTAGTGACCTTGAGCCAAAAGGGATCAGAAAATACAATTGCAAGCATGTGAACATGGCAAAAACATAATCAGTTCTCCGACTTAGTGAAAACTGGAGCATGCTGAAACAGATATCAAGTAGGCATGTTTACGAGCTCGATGCACTCACTACGGGGCAAGTCATGACAAGCTAAGAATACATACATCAAGACTACACAAAATGCAAGCTAGACATGGCAAGAACAATAGCATAGCATGCACGGATCAACTACAACATCCTTGGCAAAATCGCTAACAAGTAGACAATCTGCCCAGATTCATGAAGTAGCAAAAGTAGAGCTCGATTGACTCAAGCTAGGGTGCTCCATAATTGCAAACAAAGACATGGATGGATAGAGCATTACAAGATTAACAAAGATCCTTACTGATCATCCTCAAAAGAGGCACTGATCACTAGGAAACAACATGAACATATGGCCATATGAGATAAACAGCTCAAGGCCTTAGTGGAAATGCTAAGTCCCTCAAATCAGCATTACCAAGTGCCTCACTTTGCAAGATTGTGCTAGTCACCACACACATCACAAAAATACATGGGTTGCACCTCTGGAAAGATGGCAAAACCCTTAACAAAACATATGTAGAGCACCAGGGCATATCATGCACACAATAATCATGGCAAAAATGACAAATATCTAAATGGAGTAGCAGATGTGACAATTATCTCAAGTAGCACTCTTCTAACAGCATTTCGGGCATCAAGATGAACTCAAATGAAAATGATGCAATGGAATGAAATGATGTACTCTCTGAGGCGAACATTTTGATATGCTATATGCCAAAAATGGAGCTACGGATGCGGAGTTACGATGTGATGAACAGAAGGAAATAATTATGGTTTCGGGGCAAAAGTCAACCCTGAGATCTGGATCTAGATCTATCCGCACGGAATATGATGTTGGCCGGAACTGTTCACCAGAGCTTCGGGACAGCGCCGGACTTGCCGGGGAGGTACGGACGCCGAGGAGGGAGGAGGAGGCCGGAGCCGGTGATGGCGACCACGCGATGCGGCGCGGCGACCGGCGACTAGGTGGCGGCGGGCGGCGAGGCGGAGCACGGCGGCGGAGCAGAGACCACGGCGAGGAGGCGGTGGCCGGCGCGGGCTCCGGGCACCGGCGAGGAGGAGCAAGGCGGCGGGGCGAGCCGGGTGGGCGGCGCTAGCGCGGGCCTCGGGGGCCGGCGATGGTCCTGCCCGGGCCAGTGGTGCGGGGCGTTGAGGCGCTACGTGGCGCTACGCCACTGGTGCGGGGCCGCGGCGCGACTTCGTCCACCCAGGACGGACGTGTCCGGCGGCGGCGTGAGGGGATTTTTTAGGGTTAGGGAGAGAGGAGATCCGCGAATTTTGGGAGGGGTCTTTATATAGAGGTAGAGGGAGCTAGGAGAGTCCAAATGTGGTGCGGTTTTCGGCCACGCGATCGTGATCGAACGCTCTAGGTGATGGAGAAGGTTTTGGTGGGTTTTGGGCCAAATTGGAGGGGTGTTGGGCTGCAACACACACGAGGCCTTTTCGGTCCCTCGGTTAACCGTTGGAGTATCAAACGAAGTCCAAATGGTACGAAACTTGACAGGCGGTCTACCGATAGTAAACCAGGGCCGCTTGGCAAGTCTCGGTCCAATCGGAAATGTTTAATCCCCACACACGAAAGAAAGGTAGAAATGACCACCGGAGGAGAACGAAGCGCCGGAATGCAAAACGGACAACGGGGAAAATGCTCGAATGCATGAGATGAACACGTATGCAAATGCAATGCACATGATGACATGATATGAGATGCATGACAACGACAACAACACATAGAGACAAAAACCTGAACCCGAGAAAATAAAATAACTTAAGGCCGGAAACGGCAAGAGTTGGAATACATATTGGGAAAGTTACATCCGGGGTGTTACAACCCCCCCCCACCACACACACACATACACACACACACACAAATAGACACACACACACAGAGAGAGAAGTCGTTCTCTCCACCAAACACCAACACACGAGCACATTAACACCCTTCTCTCTTGTAAAGTCCGGACCCCAACATAGGTCTCTATCACTTTGTCTCTCGGGCATGCACACATCTCTTCCCTCACTCTCTAGGTCTCCCGCTGTCTCTCTTACCCAAGCACATGCACTATGTAGAGTGTATATTTCCCATACACACAAAACGTCGCCCCCAAACGTCTATCTGCCTAGTTATGTGGTCCTCGTGCACTCACCTCACACCACCCATTACAAACAAGCACACTTTGTCTCCTTGTGCACCACTCTCCTCTTTCTATCTCTCCCACATGCGGACCCGCCCCAGCTCCTTCCCTGTATACATATATGTCGTGACTCTTTGCATAGCTCCCTAATGTTTAATCGTTCTTGAGTTCGCACATTGTTCTCTACACCATCTATTCTAGCTCTCTCATGAAGTCCCTATCACACACACGATGACTCGCTTCCCTTGCATCTCTGTTCATAGGCCAATTTCGGACAACATCAACATTGTCTCCCTATCTATATGCCATTTATGGACACAAACGACCCCTCTCGCCCCCTCTCTTCCTCTCTCTCTCTCTCCGGCGCTAGCTCTCTCTTTCTCTCACTCTCACACCCCTCTCCCCCACACACACTCGATGTCTCTTCCAAATAGTCTGCTCCCCCTGCCCGCACCCGTGCTACCTCGCTACTACACATGTCACACCGCTCCCCCTTCCCTTATACTAGGTTTACATCATCAGTGGTCTCTCTACTCCACATACACTCTCTCCCTCTCACACACAAACGCGTGCACAAACACACACATACACGCACAAACACCCATTTACCTGGATCCTCATCTCTCCTCATGTCTGCATGTGTATCTCACACACTCACTCTCTAATTATGTATATGTGTCTCCACGTTACACAAAACAAAGCCCCATGTACATGTCTATCTCTATCCTCCACACACATAGACACAAAGAATCTGTTATCGTTGCCTCAGTCTCTAACATATCACACATGCACGCACACACACACTCTCTCTCTCTCGCAAACACACTCAACAAGGGTTTCATTGTGAATAACTTACCGTCTATTGATGAACAGTCGTGGCAGTACGACAAACACGAGACGTGAAAAATAATAAATCTACACGTGCTTAGACCACCTAGTATGACTACTAGGACTAGAGCAAGCCAAAAAGCACACCGCCGTCACCCCCTCCTTGTCGGCAACGGGAAAATCTTTGTTTTACACAGTCGAGAAGTCATTGTGCTAAGGGCCCACATGCCGAGGTGTTGAATAGAATGTAGATTCTAGTTTACGGAAGCAAGTATCGATAATACGTTTGTATCTCCATACTTATATTTCTTCTCTTATAAAAAACCGAGTTGGTGATGATGATACGAGTGCCATCTTGCAATATAGACTGTCCGATCTATATCTGACGGATGGAAATTAAACTAAAAGATACCTGCGCCCCTATCCACATTTGCAGACAAGGCCTTCCCTCATTCATCCTTATCTCCAACAAACCTCATTGTTGAGCAATTAAGAAAGGAAGCCTCTCGAACAAACTGGCCTGGTGGCCGCTGCCGGCGTCGTCAATCCCCATGCCTCCGCTCAGTTCGACCACCAACCACCACCACACCCCACTCCTCTTCACCTTATCTCATATTTCTCGAGATATCATTAGTTTTTACACATGGGATTACTCCCGCAAGGGTCAATCACAACAAGTGTTTTATAAAAAAATGCATCTTGATGTTCCGTGCAATGCACGGATCTTGCTAGTACTCCTACACAAGACTAAGTTGGTAATGCTGGTGTGTCTGCCATCCGTCGTTTCTGACCATTAGATCTACATCTAATGATTGTGAGGTAAGTTGTTGCCTTTTCTCACCAACATCCCACTTGTCTACCAATTTGCAGAAAAAACCATAATTAGTATCTTAAAACCAACCGCATCCCTCCCTAACCTCACCAAAACAGCCCAAGGAATATATTCTAATTGAAACATAATATATCTCTAGTGACATATGTATATCAAAATTAGAGTGTTTTGTACCAAGTTTGTGAATAAGTATTATTCTAATTATGATTCATTGCAACGGACATGAACATTGCTAGTATTTCCAACCATGCATTTCTTTTCCTAGTATTCCATACTTTCGAGTTTTCCATCAAGATATTAGTCACTCATGGTTGATATTTACTTTCAATCATGTACACATATGCAGTATGTAACTATCCTTGCTTATTGGCTTCCAAAGCATAACTTTCACTCCTACTTACAATATGTAGAGTATTTAACAAAAAACTACCACCTTCAACCAGCCCTAGGAGGAATCTATTGTACAAAAAATAGCAAAAACATACCCAAAATTTCTGAATCCACGCCAAAAACTACCTAGTACTCCTACCAATTAGGTTCGTTTAAACCCATTTATGACAGGGTTGGCCCACATGTCCGTGCTAACGAGGCAACTTAAACCAACACATTTTGTTTGACCGTTGACACGAGGGACCCACATCTGACCTTCTATCATGTTATTCCCCCTCAAATCATTATTTTTCCTGAACATTACTTCAAACAGTACTGATGCATGTTCGTCGGTGGCATCGGTGATGAGCGAGTTGGCCACAGCTCCGCCAGACGGGCCGGACGCCGCGCTGGCCTCCGCACGGGTTGGCAGGCTGGCCCGAGCGTGACTCACGAGCGAGCAAGCCGCCGCGCTGGCCTTCGCTCGAGCCATATGGCTGGCCTTAGCGCGGCGCGCGCGAACAAGCCACCATGCTGCCTTGCCAATCTAGCTAGCAAACCTTGCAGACAAGCAGCTGGACGGAGCTATCTTGGCTAGCTAGCGGCCGCGAGCGCCGGACAGAGCTGGCATCCAGGCTGCCGCAACATGGGCTCCGCACCGCCGACGGTTTTGACTTCGCCTTCTGCCGGCGGCGGTAGCTGCGTCCCATGGCCGAGGATGACTAGGTAGACGGGCCGGAGGTAGGAGGTCACTCGAGGATTTTTGTTGGTAAGAGCATGTACAATGGTTGATAAGGTAGTCTTATCTTAAGTCTACCACGTATGCAAGTGGTAGTAGTTTCTTGGCATTTTAGTGGTTTCTTGCATTATTAGAGCAAGTACAATAGAGCTGAGTCAGCGGGCTATAAGAAATAAACTACTACTACATGTTGGCTATAAGATGGGCTGTAGATGACATGGCATTGGCTTATAGCCAGCAGCTGGCTATACTATTAACCATGCTCTTAGGGGTTTCTTGTAAGGAACAATGTACGTACTACTAGCGACAAAAGACGATTCTAGGTTGCATTGTACTCCAACGAGTACTACTAGTGGTCGCGGGAGTGTATACCTCGCTTTGCGGGTTCAATCCCGGCCGAACGCACGGCGGCCTTTTAAAAAAATAGTACTACTACACTTCGCTGCGAGCCAATATTTTACACGGGTAGTTTGAGTTTTGAAGTCAAACGGACGTGCGGCCCCACAATCTGGGTGAACTGGACAGCCTAGCCATGTGAACGGGTTTTCCTTCCCAGCATCCCGTGGCTCGCGTGCTCGCCCTAGCCGCACCTCGCTTGCAGCTTCCAGCTAGTAGCATATTTAAACTAGAGCCTCCCAATTAAGCACGAGGAGCCGGAAAAGCCTGGCGGGGCATTGGGAACTGTGCAATATGGCTCTATACGTAAAGTGCTCTACTACTACTTTGTAGCTTGTGGCGTTGCATGCATGGACTTCACTCCATTATCGGCTCTACTATAAAAGAAATTCCTCTTGCCGTGTTTTTTTTGAAAAGGAGGCAAAAGCTTTGCTTCATCTCATTCATAAAGAAGGAACTACTAACAAAGTTCGACGAGATCCATTACACCTCCACAAATGGAAGCGAAAAGCCTAGTCTCGCTGTATCAAATAACTCAAATGTTCTGCCCCCGCAGTAACAGTCGCTGATAAATAGGCTGCTAGTGTGTGCGTGATAGGAGCGGCTGAGTAGGCCAGCTACGTGAGAGGAGCGACTGAATAGAGCACCAAGAGTACCCACTAGGCCACTACGCAGGTGTACTGCCCCTGCATTGATAGTATAGCGATGGTTCTAGAGAACAGTAGTACCCTCCACTTCCAACTGTAGCTCCTTGGCCCTGAGATTCAAGAGTTCAAAACTGGTGCACTATACTAGACTAGACTAGAAGTACAGTACATCGCAGTACTAGTTGAGAAAAGTAGTACTAGTACTGCTACAGTACAAGTATGTACTCCTCTGTCACATAATGTAAAATGTTTTTGACACTAGTTGGCGTGTACAAAAAATGGCAAAAACATACGCAAAATTTCTTAATCCACGCCAAAAACTACTGTGCCAAAAATTTCTTACTAGTGCTATTATTTACAATATAATGCAATCCCATAACGTTCCATAATCCCTTTCTTTCCAAAAATCACTTCTGGAGAGAAGATTGCTATCTCCACGCGAGCTTCTCATAGGCCAGCGCCACCGCATGCAGTCATGTGAGAGAGAGGGAGACATCCATGCAGCATGCAGAGAGAGGAGAACGCGGGCGGACAGCCAATGGGCTGCATGGGGCATTTATAGCTGCTAACTCCTCCCATCCATGCATCACGGGTATTTCCGTCCAGAAAGCATGCAGCGAGCCCCTGCCTTGGTATCCGGGTCTGCTCTTATGTGCAGAGAAAAAAGAATCGGAGGGAGTACTAGTAGTAAATAATAGCCTCACCCCTTCTCTGAGGAACGATCTACAGTTGGAAGGGACAAGGCCCTGCAGTTACTACGCTCTTATCTCCTCCTCGCCAGTTCCCCTCCGAAGAGAAGGCAGTTCATCACTGCTCCCATGGATTCGCCAGGCGGTTCTCCTCCTTGTCGGGGCTGGGAGACCTTGGACGACGATCCTGTGGGAGAAATCGCACGCCGCTCCGACGTCCTCACCGCCGCAAGACTTGGTGCTTCCTGCACCAACTTTTTCAAGACGCTGCTTAAATAGGCCATGCTTGTTGGTCTTCCATGCATCCTCGAGGAGAAGGTTCTTCTATGGGACAATCCTTCGAACAGTCCACCGCTCCCTGGCCATGGTTGCACATTGACTTTGCTAGAGTTGCTGACGTTGAGAGGTAGTCGGATTTTGTCCGATGAGCAGGTTAGTAATGGAGTTTGATCATGTAGTACATAGTTATTCCATTTCCATCCCGTAATTTCTCTGCTGCCCACCGTCTTATATATAGGTCTGGGTCGGTGCCAACGAAGATTGGCTTGCATACCTCCGGCCGGATACCACCATCATTTTGCACAACATCCACAGCAGTGCGGCCATTCCGGTAGACCCCTTCTCCACCATTGGGATCGGCCTTCCGGACTGGCTGGGCAAGAATACGTATGATGATGCCTACATGAGATTGAAGAAGATAGCAATTGCGGACCCGCCGACAAAGCGACGCGGCTACGACGATTACTATCTCATCGCGGTGTTCGACATAAGGATTGCCATGAATGTAGGAGGCAGTAACGGCAGAGGCTGGCGCATGTTGGCGGTGGCAGATTTGTACCCCTATACGTTCGAAGACACTGTGCGCCATCTAGGCCGCATCTTCGCGGTGACAAGCCAGGGGACTTGTTTCATCTGGTTGACATCCTACGGTACGGGAGATTACAAACAGAATGCACAAACCATCATTTGCATCCCTAATGGTACTCCATTATTTTGCAGGGACCGGTCATCCCCCGATCAAAATAAGATCGCCGATCCTGGATGTGCATTTGCATCCACGATTCGGTCTAACCTGGAACCTTGTAGCTGACTTTGGCATATTGGGATCAACTATCTTAGCAGTCGTTACCCATGGTACCACTGATGTGCAATATGGTCACATAATCTACCACGATCGGACCGTCACCATCTACCCAGGTATTCCATTTTTTAACCCTCTCGCCTTCTCTTTCATTGTTGTACTAGTAGTATACTTTGTAGTACTAGTAGGAGTACTTTTTACCTTGGAGGACGCATATATCTAGCTAGGCCCTTGAAGACTTGAACCCACTAGTTGCCACCATTTTTGTTTTTCCATGTCTTACTATCTCATCCATGTAGCCAAGAGTGGCTATATATAATAAGCCGATTTTTTTTTACTTCCTCTATACCGGAGTAGTACTATTTGCTGCACAGTATTACTGACCGCCACATTTGAGCACAACATTATTATGCATGGACCTTGACTATGTACGTCACCATGTGTCCAGATCTGGGATGACGCGTGTACCAGATGAAGGGCGCCGAGTTTGGCCCCCGTGGATCTATGTGGGTGCCGAGGAACACTCTTGGAGAGTACTCGCTTTTCATCGGGGACAACTACCCCATTGTGAAGCGGATGCCACCTTCCGTGCACGACACGGAAGGCCTGCCGTTCATGAAGCATGGTTGTGTCTTCAGTGCGCATCGCCGGATGAACGACATGCTGAGACACGCTATCCCTGATTTATGCCGCTTCAGCTTGGATGAGTCTCCATCGTGTGGAACCGGACTAGAAAGCTGCGACAATGATTCCCGTTTCCCACCGCTATGGATCGTGCCATCCATGAAGAACACCTGAGACTGGAACCTGGAGGAGGACATGTAGCCCATCTATAACGTGTAAGTGGAGTACGGTAATTGTGAATGGTAGCGCTGTGAATATATGTAGACTAGTCATGTACAAATTTATCACATGAGTTGGAGATGAACTTGTGTGACATACTGGCATTTGTCCTTTAGAATTTATTACTAGTAAATGTGTTATGTGTACGTGCAACTTGTGTGGTTGTTGCACGGGCTCCAGCACGCTCTTTGAGAAAAAAAAGGTGGCACAGCTTTGGATATATGTGACGTGGCGGCATCATATAGTAGCATCGTTCGCTATAGTTGTACTAGTACACTCCTACTAGGACGACAACTCCTATAAAACCTTGCGCTTGGCTCTTTGCCTCTTCGGGAGGTTCAACAGTTCGTACTCGTGTGAACATTGCAGTTGGCTCTTCGCCTCTTCGGAAGGTCCAACAATGATGATACTACAGTACAATATGCTTCTGGTAATCTGACACCGATTGAACTGCTGCACGTCCACCGCGAGGGCGAGGGCGAGGGAGAGGGAGAGGGAGAGGGCGTTGTAGTCAAAACCCTCTCCTCGTCCTGCGAACCACCGCGCGCGTGGGCGAGGGAGAGGCGTAGTAAGCAAGCTTCTCCTCATTCGGCGAGTTGACGGGACACATCAAAGCCGTACTAGTACTAGTAGTACTAGTCCATACTGCATCCTTTCCGATTAATATGGCTTAATTTGAAACAAGAAAATACACTGGCGGTCAACGTATGTAACAGTATGCTCTTTAGGGTCACTATATATAGTTTTCGGCGATTATGCGATCACTAGCTCATCATAGAGCACCGTATTGCACCCTACTGACCGGCCACATAGTCGACGTGGCACTTTGTTGACTGGTTAAATTGTCACCTGGTTTCTGGGTCCCACTTGTCAGTTGGCAGGGCAAAGAAATCAGTTAAACAAAAATTTACGCAGGCGCGACACGAGTCCAACCCTTGCGCGCGAACCGCCCTGGCTGTGTATGTGAGTGCATGCACGTGTCCTTCCTCAGTCTTCCAACAAAGAGTGTACTACATGATGTACATCTACACTTCCAATGTGTTTAGCCTTTAATCTAAATCGATATTGATTGACTAATGCACCAACTTGTGCTGTAGGTATAGGCTACATGTCTATCCTTAATTACAGCATGCAACGGCCTTCATTTAATCTTCTTATCTCAATGGTCGCATGCACACATAAGTCTGCTACTTTTGGGCGTTAATTATGCCCTGGTCAACGTGTAAATATCTAAATGTACAGTCTTTCATGGACGTAGGGAGTAGGTTGAGCACTTGAGCGTGAGCGTGTGTGTTGCGTCATGTGCTGTGTGCCGCATGGGTGCGTGAGTGTTGCGTGCGTCCATGTGTACGTGTGAGTGTTGCATGTTCCATGCATGCACGCATGCATGCATGGGGCTTACTCCCTCCCATTGACATGTCCATTTGGCTATAGATTTCAACAAGTGACTAGGTACGGAGCAAAATGAGTGAAGTGAGCGTAGAGGCATAGGGATACTGTAGAAAGGAAGTCCTCGCGATCCATTTATTCCCCATCTCGGTCAGAGAGAACTATTCAACTAGTCTTCGCGGTGAAGTGACAATACACACTGCAGCAGGTGGGACACGTAATTAATAAGCTGAACCAGCGTGTTGGTGTTACTAAATTAGTCGGTTATGTTTGGTAGTCTCAAGTCATTGAAAGCATGCACAACCCACATATCTTATTGGTTGATATGCCACAGAACAAAAAACGAGAAGGGAGTTAATGTATGGTTCCTAAGTGTTTTGGGATTATTTGGTTTTCGTAAGGTGACTTACACACCTAGATGGAGGGAGTAGTAGAATTGAGATTGAATGCACTTTCTTCCCCGTCTTCCACTCTTCTTCCTCCTCTCTTGTTCTTCCTCCTCTCTTCCCCATCGTCGGCCGCACACCATTTACCCCCGCTCACTACTCGCCCGCCCGCACCATCTTCCTTGGTAGCTCGCGCGTACCATATCCCCCCGCTCACTGCTCGGCCACACAAGGAGAAGCTTCTTCGCTCGCCCGCCCGAATCCACTTCCCCGCTGGCTCGCAGGCACCGAAAACCCCAATGGCAGAACCGACTGACACGCAGAGCCACGATTGGAATTCCCTCCCCGATGTTCTCTTGGAGCAGATCTGTAGTCGTATGGACCTACTCAGCACCGTCCGTCTGGCCGCATGCTCGGTGTATTTGTACCGTCTACTCGTCTGCAACCGGCCGGCTCTTTTCAAGACACCCTGCTTGCTGATGCCCGATCCTCACAGGTGGCCCAGACACCGACTTGACGATCCTACGGAGGTTGCCGTGGTGCCCCTCGACATGCTACCAGTACCCGTCCACCTGTCCTTCATGCGCGGCCACTACTGGGCGGGCATGAAGGCCAACTAGATCGTCCTCATCCACCACACCGGTAGTCCGTGGCGTCTCGTGGATATCTACACCCAGCGAGAGATCACCCTTCCATCATTGGATACCGCCGCCATCGAGCCTCGCGGCCCACCGGACACTCCCGCCTACTACGCATGAGATGCATCAAGCTTTTGGCTCGACCTCTGTTTGCAGAAAGTTGTAATCTGCGAAGTGCCCACACCATCAGAAGACTACATGGATTACAAGCTCATTTCCTTGTTCTACAAGGGATTAGTCTATCTAGAATCCGGTCGCCATACATGGTTATGGCTCATCACCAATCCTGTTGAAGAAACATTTCTGTTTGATGCTATAGTGCACGATGGCATTGTTTACGCGGTCGACGCACAGATTGGCTACCTATATTGGTGGAATCTATCGTCATGTAATTGTTCTATCTCATCTCATCTTTACCTTATGAATACGACTACTTGTTCATTTGTTACAAATTTAGAATGCATAGCATGTCTCTAACCACATCATTGCTATATGTTCCTCTCATTTCCTTAATTTTTATGACCATACATGTTATTGTTAGAGTTGGTATAAGAACAATTGGCATCTAATGATTGTTAGAATACATATTATGAGCATAACATCATGATTGCTATATGTTACTCTCGTTTACAAGATTTTTATAACAACGCATGTTATTGCTTAGAGTTGATATGAGAACAGTAGTAGTGAGCTATGGTAGAATATGAGTAGGCACTGTCATAGCTGTTTTCCTCTCATTGTTACATGATGTTTGAACCATGACATATTGCTAGAATATGAAAGCCATTGGCTTATTTTTCTAACTTGGGGTATGATTATGACCACGGCATTGCAATTCTCTGTCTATGATATGTGTCACTGTTAAAATAATCTTTATTTCACACATACTCTGAACATGATTGTTTATTTTTGTCCTTTTAGTCTCCAATTTGAATTGTTGCAGCAGACGCAAATGCGCTGGCCTTCATGATTCCAGGACCTGGAATCATACCAGCCGATGGGTGGTGGTTTATCGCTCGTTCAGCTGACGGCGGTCATTTGATGCTCATTCGCACGTACCAAATTGACCAAACCATTACATCAAACCACATGTAGTACAATGCGTGGGGCGTTCCTGACATTGATGGTTATGGCTGCTTCGTGTTCGAGAAAGATCCCAGCTCCATTGGGCCATGCGTATTCAACTGGAGGCGGGTTTACAGCCTCGGCAACCACTCCTTGTTCCTCGGGCTCAATTATCCGATCATCCAACCAATCATCGATCATATCACCGACAATGATTACTGTGCTATGCAACTTCCATTCGCGAGGGGGGGGCTGTTTTACACATCATACCATGGGTTTCATGAATCACCATATCCAGAGATTCGTCGACACAGCTTGTTGCCAGATAATCTTCAGTGTGTGAAAGGCATCAAGCTTCCATGCGATGGATGGCTTTTGCAAACCCGACATGCGGCGATGTGGTTCTTGCCAACAACAAATATGCATTACTTGATTCGTGCTGATATCTAGATTGAGCCATGTATTCTGCTGCTGTAGCACGGCCCTCTTTTGTTGGATATTATGTATTGTTGTTAGTTTGAAGCACTCCTCTGGTTTGAAGGATAGATACCTTCCCGGGATCAAGTGCATCCTAACTCACCTGCATAGGATGTACTGATAATGATGATGGAGATGTTGTGCAGAAGCCATATATACATATATATATCAGTTAGGCTTCAAGTGCGTACCTGTTAGTTAAACCTATGTATAAATCGTGACACTAAATACGACTAGTAAGTAGTACAGTAGCAGTACTAGTATACGTCGGTCAAATTATTCATCATGTCAACACATTGAATTGACGTGACAACACGCTGTGCGTGAGGTGACACAAGAATCCCGGTGGCGTGTTCGGGTATTCTGGACTTCAGATTTGGAGTACCACTTATCTATCGAAATCTTTCATCATTCACTTAAAATAGTCGATTGATCATACATTGAGTACCATATAACTGGAGTTACCGATGCAAGTCGAAGAAGGATTGGCCTGTGCTGCCGGCTGGCGTCAAGTTCGATCCCACGAATCAGGATCTGATCGAGCACCTTGAGGCCAAAGTGAGTGCTGACAGCGCGAGATTTCAGTCTCTCATCGATTTGTTCATACCAACCATCGACAGCGAGCACGACATATGTTACACCCACCTGAAAACTTCCAGGTAAGACACCGATCGGCCGTCTACTTGCACAAACATATTCCTTTCTTTATAGCTCTATTTTTCTTTTTAGACGGAGACCTGGTGAAGCAATTACAATTTGATAGTTAATAAAAAGTGAAACAAGTGACTGCAAAATGCCAAAGATGTTATGAAAATGCCAACTAGGTACACTAAAACATGTATTCCACAATATTGCAGGTATCACACTAAGTGGCCTAAGGAAGCATTTCTTCCAGCGCAATTCCAGGGCGTTCAAAAGGGGCACGTGGACGCGTCGCAAGATACAGTCGGAGTGCGGCATGCGTGCAATGTGGCACAAGACCGGCAATACCTTGCTGGTGATGGTCAACGGCTGGCAGACGGGCAGCAAAAAGGGTTCTGGTGCTGCACACCAACAAGAACTTCCACTAGCAGAGGACCAGCTGGGTGATGCACCAGTACCACCTCGGGGACCTGGAGCAAGAGAAGGAGCGGGAGCTGGTCCTCTGCAAGACTTTCTACCAGACGAACACTAGAGCCAGGAGTAAAAAGATTATAAGTTAGTTTGGTATTGGTAGTTGTACTACCTTGTCGTCCGCAAGTTGGTATTGTTGTTAACGATCTTTTGGTATGAACTTGCATTTGCTTCCAACCATCATGCCGAGGGTCGATGTGGATATAAAGCTGAATCATTTGTTTCGAAACGAATTTTCAGGCACCTGATTTTTATTTGATGGGTAGCATAAGCACCCGCCGTTCGAATTCCCAATTCTCCAATTTTTTCAAAACAAGTGCATGCACTTATTATCACAATAAAAAAACAATATCCGTGCTGCATCCCAGTTATCAGTCTGTACTTGCAGAATTCTCTCGTTTATTGAGCACGTATATTGTTTTTTCAAGTCGAGCAAGTTTCAACTGGGCTGTAGATTGCCCAGGGTTGTTTTGTTTTTAACAGGCCCAACCCATGATGACAACGGGCACAAAGATCCAGCAGGTATCTACTGGCCTCTGGCCTACCACAGTTAGTTATATTTTGTCTTACAACATCCGCAGGTAGTTTTTTTACTGAATCGAACACACAACCCAGTTCTATTTTCCTGTTGAAACGCATGTCCTAAATCCGTTTTCTAATCTTTACCTATAGTTTTACTAGTTCATATACACGTATCATTATATTGAAAACACATAAAATTCCATTTTCATATTTACATCCTTATTTTTGTTGTTTTTTCCCACCCAGCGCTGATTTTTTTACCACTGGTTTTCCCTTAAACCAACTAAATTGTCCCACGTCTTATTTGCTTAAAAAACAAAATGATTTTTTTGGCAAATCAATAAGTTCTTAAAAAATGTTTATCATTTCGGGATTACAACAGTTCGGACTCCACCGAAATATGCAAAGTAAGGTTGGACTTTTTGACCGTGGTCCTGGGCAGAAAATGGGCTGTAATAAATTACTTAAGAATTAGAAAATGGGCTGCAAATTATAAAAAATAGCAAATGGGCTTTATGTTGTCTGCCACAGATTTGGAGGCTGACTTATGGGCCTACTAAGTTCATGCGTACACAAGGTTTCTCAAAACAGAAACTTAGTCAACAATCGACTCTACCAGCGTCAGACCATTAGATGTCAATCTAACGGCAATCCTGCTTCTTCAGTCTCTGATCTTCCTGCCCAAAACCAGTGCCGTCGGAACCACCTGCTCCCGCCTCCCATGGCCGGCAGTGTTGTGGGGAAGGCCCCACAGCCCCATCATACTCGCATCCCTGGCCTGTCTATCCCTCTACTCACCCACATCTCCTGTTATTTTCCGGCGACGGCAGCCGAACCAGTCAACCCTCGTACTCTCCACCGCATGGGCAGCCACTGTTGTGTCTTCCCCGGCTCCATGTCGTTCCCTTCGTAGGCCTCGCTGTCGTCCACCGCCCTGGTGCTCTCGGCGCGGCGTGGTCAACGATGTTCATCCAACGGCCGTAGTGCTTCTTCAACCTCTGGTCTTCTTACCCCAGCCACCCAAAGCAGCGCCGGTCGTGCCGCATGCTCCTGACTCCCATGGCCGGCTGTGCTGCCGCGGAGGCCTCACCGTCCCCATACTACTCCCACCGCTGACCAGGTCATCCCTCCACTCACCCACTCCCCCTGTTATTCTGCGGTGACAGCAGCCTCACACCGCAGCCGAACCAGTGAACCCTCGTACTCCTCTCCGCGTGGGCATCCACTTCCGCGTCTTCCCCGGCTCCGCGTCGTCCGCTTCCTAGGCCTCGCTGTCGTCCACCACCGTGGTGCTCTCGGCGCGGCGTGGTCAATGTGGTCAATGACCGACTTCCATCGGAAGAGTACTGTACGTGGAGAGGCTGACAGCTGGGTCCACGGCAGCCGCAAGGAAGTGCCTCCTTATTACGCGCAAAATAATTATTCCTCCACCTGACAGCAGGGACCCACCGGACGGGCCACCAGTATTTCGCGGAAAAAACATTCCCCCCCTGACTGCTGGGACCCACCGGATGGGCCACCGTATTTCATGAAAAAAATGTTTGCCCCGGATTGCTGGGACCCATCGGACGGACCACCGTATTTCGGGAAAAAACGTCCCCCCCGCTGTCAGCTCGGACCCACCGGAAGTGCCTCCTTATTATGCACAGAAAAATGAATACTCCCCCTGCTAGCTGGGACCCAACCTGGTGGGTGACTGACTTGTGGGCCTTCTAAGTTGACGAGGATGGAGGGCTTTGTCAACTTAGTCAATATGAATGATTCTAGCTCCATGATCGTACGATGTCCATCCAACGGCCATAGTGCTTCTTCAACCTCTGGTCTTCTTGCAATAGCCGACCAAAGCTGCGCCGGTCGTGTCGCGTGCTCCTGCCTCTCGTGGCCGGCTGTGATGCCGCGGAGGCCTCACCGCCCCCTACTACTCCCACCGCTGGCCCATGCTATCCCTCTACTCACCCACACCCCCTGTTATTCTGCGGCGACGGCAGCCTCACGCCGCAGCCGAACCAGGGAACCCTCGTACTCCTCTCCGCGTGGGCATCCACTGCCGCGTCTTCCCAGGCTCCGCGTCGTCCCCTTCCTAGGCCTCGCCGTCGTCCACCGCCTTGGTGCTCTCGGCGCGGCGTGGTCAATGTGGTCAACGACCGACTTCCATCGGAAGAGTACTGTACGTGGAGAGGCTGACAGCTGGGTCCACGGCCACAGCCCAGTTTTCTTGTGATTTGCCAAGTAAGTCGCTTTGTCAGGCCTGTTGGGCTGCAAATCTTTCAAGACGAGGAGAGCTTCATTCGGCTGGCTGAGAAAATGGCCCATCAGTAATGAGAAATGGGCTGTACATTTTTAAAACACATCAAACCAACAATTAGTTTAAAATATCTTTTTTCATTTCGAGATTTTAAATTACATTACTTTTTATGCGTGGAGAATTTGTTGGATTTTATATTGATATACATTTATTTTTAAAATCAGTTTGAATGTGAGTCGAAATTTCAGGATTAAAAACAGTTCGGACCGCACCGAAACATGCAAAATTTCGTTAATTTTTCAACCGTGGCCACAATATGGGCTGTAATGCTAACAAAAAGAATATGGGCTCCAAAAAAACCTTAAGAATTAGCAAATGTGCTGTAAATTATTAGAAATAATGGCAGATGGGCTGTATGCTGTTTTCCACAGATTTGAGGCTTTCCTAAAAAAAGGTTGATGGACAAGTAGTGAGTGTTGGATGTCCACCGAATGACTGTCATGCATCTTCTATCTCTGCTCTTCCTGCTCCAGCCACTCAAACAAGCATCGGCGGGACTGCCTGCTCCCTCCTCCCCGCGGTCGGCTGTGCTGCCACGCAGGCCTCACCGCCCCATCGTACTCCCATCGCTGGCCTAGCCATCCCTCTACTCACCCACACCTGCTGTTATTCTCCGGCGACGGCAGACGAACCAGTAAACCCTCGTACAGTAGTACTCCCCTCCGCGTGGGAAACAACTGCCGAGCCTTCCCTGCCTCCATGTCATTCCCTTCCTAGGCCTCACCGTCGTCCACCGCCCTGGTGCTCTCGGTGCGGCCTGGTCAACGTGGTCAACGACCGACATGCATCTGAAGTGGACTATACGTGGAGAGGCCGACAGCTGGGTCCACGGCCGCACGTAAGGAACTGCCTCCTTATTACGTGCAAAATAATGATTCCTTCACCTCACATCAGGGACCCACCGAAAGGGCCTCTGTATTTCGCAAAAAAAACGTTACCGCCGCTGACAGCTCGGACCCACCAGCTATATCTTCGCACGCAAGGAAGTGCCTCGTTATTACGCTAAAAAAATGAATACCTCCTGCTAGTTGGGACCCACCTTGGTGGGAGGCTGACTTGTGGGCCTACTAAGTTGACGGGGACGAAGGGCTTTGTCAACTTAGTCAATATGCACGATTCTAGCTCCAGTGACCGTACGATGTCCATCCAACGGCCGTAGTGCTTCTTCAACCTCTGGTATTCTTGCTCCAGCCGCCCAAACCAGCGCCGGTCGTGCCTCGTGCTCCTGCCTCCCGTGGCCGGCTGCGATGCGGCGGAGGCCTCACCGCCCCCTACTACTCCCACCGCTGGCCAGGCCATTCCTCTACTCATCCACACCCCCTGTTATTCTGCGGTGACGGCAGCCTCACACCGCAGCGAACCAGTGAACCCTCGTACTCCTCTACGCGTGGGCATCCACTTCCGCGTCTTCCCCGGCTTCGCGTCGTCCCCTTCCTAGGCCTCGCCGTCGTCCACCGCCCTAGTGCTCTTGGCGCGGCGTGGTCAATGTGGTCAAGGAACGGCTTCCATCGGACGTGGACTGTATGTGGAGAGGCTGACAACTGGGTCCACGGCCGCAGCAAGGAAGTGCCTCCTTATTATGTGCAAAATAATTATTCCTCCACCTGACAGCGGGACCCACCGGACGGGCCACCGTATTTCATGAAAAAAACGTTTCCCCCTGACTGCTGGGACCCACCAGCTACATCTTCGCACGCAAGGAAGTGCGTCCGGGCAAAAAAAACAAAACGATTCGCTCCCTGAGTGCTGGGACCGACCAGCTACATCTTCGCTTGCAAGGAAGTGCCTGACAGTCGGGACCCACCTGGTCGAAGCGTACGTAGCATTGTCATTCTGGTCGCGAACGTGTACGTACATACTGGTCGATGTAGAGGCGCACACGTGTCGTAGTAGAGGTGCGCACGTGTCGTAGTAGAGGCGCGCACGTAGCATTTACACGTACGTACAGCGGCCAGTGTGCAAGAAAGAAAATACAGCCACGTATGTGTACATACGGGTGGGGTCTCGAACGCCTACTCGCGCATACGTACGGCTAGGGCTCGTGTACATGGCTGGGTCGGAACAGAGAAACATCGTCATCGTCGTGTTCATGGGGAGGCAACGGAATGCATCATGTTCATCGAGAGGGCTTGGACGGAACATGCGATGGAAACGAGGCCTGGCGTACCGCAGAACGGAGGAAACAGCCTTGTGTTTGACCAGCCACGTTCGAAACGGGATCCTGTTCATCGGGAGGGGTCTGGAGTACCGCAAAACGGAGGAAACGGACCTCCTATGGTCGAAACGGGGGTCTTGTTGATCGGGAGGGGTGTGGCGTACCGCAAAACAGAGGAAACGGACTTGTGTTGGAGCGTTATGGTCGAAACAGGGGTCCTGTTCATCGGGAGGGGTGTGGCGTAGCACAAAACGGGACTCCACGGGATACGGTTCATCTCCACCGTCGACCTCCTCCAGCCTCCACGGGCTCCTGTTCATCCAGCCTCCACGGGCTCCTGTTCACCCAGCCTCCACCGCGCGCTACTCCACCTGCTACTGTTCAACCACCCCTCCACTGTCTACTGCTCATCCAGCCCTCCACACCACGGGGTCCTGTTCAACCACCCCTCAACGGGCACCCCTCCACCGTCTACTGTTCATCCAGCCCTCCACACCACGGGGTCCTGTTCAACCACCCCTCCACCGTCTACTGTTCATCCAACCCTCCACACCACGGGGTCCTGTTCATCCACCCCTCCACGGGCACCCCTCCATCGTCTACTGTTCATCTAGCCCTCCACCACACCACGGGGTCCTGTTCATCCAGAGGCAAGGCCATCGCTCACTGTTCATCCAAACCCCCCCGCAACACTCACTGTTCATCCCATCGATCGACTTCAGTTAGCAACAATAGCAAAGGAATCACTCGATTGGGTTCAGTTAACAGCCATTGATCGATCGCTCAGGTTCAGTAACGTGTAGCCTGCAGTGCAATCGCTCGGGTTGAGTTAGAGCCCAATGCCTCGCTCGGGTTCAGTTAGAGCCAACGCCTCGCACACACGCGCGTACGTGTACGAGAGAAACGCGCATCGCTCGGCCCCCGACCTCACACTGTAACCGGGAACTCCCGGTATTTTCCTCCCCCTCGCTTCTACCATGGTTTTTTCCGTCATGGACGGCCCAAAGAATGTCATGCAGCTGCGTCTCCGGCCCGCCCAGGACGAAAAGCCCATTTTCTGTCATGATTTTTTGTCATAGAAGTAGGAGACCACCACATCTATGATGATACCGGGTTTTATCACAATTGTCGTCATAGAAGTGTCATATGTATGACAGGAAAAAAATTCGTTCGGCCCAAAATGTCACGGATGTGTCTTTTTTTGTAGTGCAAGTGGATCAATAGAATACCCCATTGTCACCATGGGAATCCCACGCAAGACATACATGAAGTGTTCTCAAATCCTTAAAGACTCAATCTGATAAGATAACTTCAAAGGGAAAACTCAATCCATTACAAGAGAGTAGAGGGGGAGAAACATCATAAGATCCAACTATAATAGCAAAGCCCGCGATACATCAAGATCGTACCACCTCAAGAACACGAGACAGAGAGAGAGATCAAACACATAGCTACTGGTACATACCCTCAGCCCTGAGGGAGAACTACTCCCTCCTTGTCATGGAGATCGCCGGGATGATGAAGATGGCCACCGGAGAAGGATTCCCCCTCCGGCAGGGTGCCGAAACGGGTCTAGATTCGTTTTCGGTGGCTACGAAGGCTTCTGGCGGCGAAACTCCTGATCAATTGTGCTCCTCGAAGTTTTTAGGGTATATGGGTATATATGGGAGGAAGAAGTACGTCGGTGTACTTCCAGGCTGTCCCCGAGGCAAGGGGCGCGCCCAGGGGGATGGCCGCGCCCCCCACCCTCGTGGGCAGCCCGGGACTCTCCTGATCCAACTCTGATACTCCGTGGGCTTCTTCTGGTCCAAAAATAAGTTCTGTGAAGTTTCAAGTCAATTGGACTCCGTTTGATTTTCCTTTTCTACGATACTCTAAAACAAGGAAAAAAACAAAAACTAGCACTGGGCTCTAGGTTAATAGGTTAGTCCCAAAAATCATATAAAATAGCATATAAATGCATATAAAACATCCAAGGTTGATAATATAATAGCATGGAATAATCAAAAATTATAGATACGTTGGAGACGTATCAGCGCGTGGTGGAGGTTGGATGAACAGGAGCCCGTGGACGAACAGTCGCAGGTGGAGCCTTGAGGAGGTCGACGGTGGATGAACAGTAGCCCGTGGAGGATGGAGGGGGTCGACGGTGGAGATGAACAGTATCCCGTGGAGTCCCGTTTTGCGGTACGCCACACCCCTCCCAATGAACAGGACCCCCGTTTCGACCGTAGCGCTCCAACACAAGTCCATTTCCGCCGTTTTGTGGTACGCCATAGCCCTCCCGATCAACAGGACCCCATTTCGACCGTAGGAGGTCCGTTTCCTTCGTTTTGTGGTACGCCAGACCCCTCCCGATGAACAGGATCCCATTTCGAACGTGGCCGGTCGAACACAAGGACGTTTCCTCCGTTCTGCGGTACGTCGGGCCTCATTTCCATCGGTTGTTCCATCCAAGCCGGTTGGCTCCCACGCGTTCCATTGCCTCCCGATGAACACGACACATTCTGTTGCCTCCCCATGAACACGATGACGACGCAGTTTCTCTATTCCGACCCAGCCAAGTACACGAGCCCTGGCCATATGTATGCGCGAGTAGGCGTTCGAGACCCCGCCCATATCTACGTACGTGGCCGTATTTACTTTCTTGCACCCTGGCCGATGTACGTACGTGTACATGCTACGCGCGCTCCTCTACTACGACACGTGCGCGCCTGTACATCGACTAGTATGTACGTGCACGTTTGCGACCAGAATGACAATGCTACGTATGCTTCGACCAAGTGGGTCCCGACTGTCAGGCACTTCCTTGCGTGCGAGGATGTAGCTGGTGGGTCACAGCAGTCAGGGGGGCGAATCGTTTTTTTGCTCGAACGCACTTCCTTGCGTGCGAAGATGTCGCTGGTAGGTCCCAGCAGTCAGGGGGGAAACATTTTTTTCGTGAAATAAGGTTGCTCGTCCGGTGGGTCCCTACTGTCAGGTGGAGGAATCATTATTTTCCGCGTAATAAGGAGGCACTTCCTTGCTACGGCCATGGACTCAGCTTTCAGCCTCTCCACGCACAGTCCAAGTCCGATGGAAGCTGTTCCTTGACCATGTTGACCACGCCGCGCCGAGAGCACCATGGCGGTGGACGACGGCAAGGCTTAGGAAGGGGACGACGCGGAGCCGGGGAAGACGCGGCAGTGGATGCCCACGCGTAGAGGAGTATGAGGGTTCGCTGGTTCGCTGCGGTGTGAGGCTGCCATCTCCGCAGAATAACAGGGGGTGTGGGTGAATAGAGGGATGGCCTGGCTAGTGGTGGGAGTGGTAGGGGGCGGTGAGGCCTCCGCGGCATCGCAGCCGGCCACGGGAGGCAGGAGCACGAGGCACGACCGGCACTGCTTTGGACCACTGGAGCAAGAAGACCAGAGGTTGAAGAAGCACTACGGTCGTTGGATGGACATCGTACGGTCACTGGAGCTAGAATCGTTGATATTGACTAAGTTGACAAAGCCCTCTGTCCCCGTCAACTTAGTTGGCCCACAAGTCAGCCTCCCACTATTGTGGGTCCCAGCTAGCAGGGGGTATTCATTTTTTTGTGCGTAATAAGGAGGCACTTCCTTGCGTGCGAAGATATAGCTGGTGGGTCCGACCTGTCAGCGGTGGGAATGTTTTTCGCAAAATACAGAGGCCCTTCCGATGGGTCCTAGCTGTCAGGTGGAGGAATCATTATTTTGCGCGTAATAAGGAGGCATTTCCTTGTGTGCCACCATGGACCCAGCTGTCAACCTCTCCACGCACAGTCTACTTCTGATGGTGTCGTTCGTTGACCACGTTGACCACTCCGCGCCGAGCGCATCCAAGGTGTTGGACGATGACGAGGCCCCGGACAGCAACAAGCCACAGATGGGAAGACGCGGGAGTAGAGTCACAGACGGAGAGGTGTACGAGGATTAACTGGTTCTGGTGCGGTGTGGTTCGGCAGTCGGTGGAGAAGAAAAGGAGGTGTGGAGGGGTGGAGGGATGGCCTAGCCAACGGTGGAGTAGCGCTACACAGTGAAGCGTGCTAAGCAGAGCTGCTTGCATTAGGAGGCGGGAGCAGGTGGTCCCGGCGGTGCTAGAGGAAGAAGACGAGAGATTGAATATGGATGCCGGTCGTTGGATGTAAATCCAACGGCTAACGATGTCAGAATCATTTGTTGACTAAGTTGACAACGACTTGCATTGGCTTCGACCTATTGGCCCGCATTTCAGCCTCCAAAAATGTGGCACGTATTCAACCCTTTTTTTCTTCAGAATTTACAGTATTTTTTTTTGCGGGGTAGAATTTACTGTCCATTTGTTTTTTTTGAATTACAGTCCATTAGCTGGGTTGGGTGAACAAATAATGTAGCGGCCATGCGGCCCATTTATGTTTTTCCTAAAAAATTACAGACCATTTGCACTTTCTCGAAATACATGATTTTGCTGGGCTTATTCTGTCAGGACCCCGATCCTAAGTCACACCGATCTAGCATGTAACACATCATATCACTTTGCGGCCTCACGCACGGTATTCCCACGGGTGCCACCTTACCTGGCCCGGGACCGTTTGCGCCTTTTGGCTCACGTATATGATAGTGTCGCTAGCATCCATATGACAAAGAACCCGGGCTGACATGGCTAGTCGTGAACCCAAAGTGGCACTAACTTACAGGAACAGGCATCCATGACCCAGCATCGAACGTGTCGGTCATCAGCGAGTGAATCCAGGCTGTAGCACTGGGCTAGCAGGACTCCGGTGAACCGGGCTGTAGCGGGCTAACAGGACTCCGGTATTCATCGGGTGACATTTCCCCGAAGGGATAGACACAGGAACGAAGAAGGACACATGCCGGCCAGCCTAAGTGTTCCGGAGCAGTAGCAAGCTACCATGGCTCGGTGGAAACACTAGGAGACATTTCCCGGTAAGAGAGGCTACTAAGGATAAACAACTAGATAGCCAGATCCCACACATACCAAGCATTTCAATAACATACACACAATATGCTCGATATGTGCAAATACAACATGGCATCACAACATGACTCTATGACTCAAGTATTTATTCATTAGGCTCCGAGGAGCGGGATATTACAAACATGAGTCTCATGACCCAACAATCAGAGCATACAAGTCGAAGCACATGCGGAAGCTTAACATGTCTGGGTACAGACAACTATAAATGAAAAAGGCTGAGAAGCCTGACTATCTACCAGATCCTGCCGAGGGCACAAGATCGTAGCTGAGGTAACAAGCTAAACGTCGAAGTCCACGCGGTACTACTAGCGAGACCGAAGTCTCTCTGCAAAAACATAAAATAGGCAAACGTGAGTACAAATGTACCCAGCAAGACTTACATCAGAACTAACTACATATGCATCATTATCAACAAAGGGATGGTGGGGGTTTAACTGCAGCAAGCCAGCTTTGACTCGGTGGCTATCCTAAACTACGACTGCAAGCAACTCTTTGAGGAGGCGCACACGAGTCCACATATTCACCATATCAATACACCACTATGGATCCGCTCTCGTCTCCCTACGAGAACGCCATCCATAGCACTCATGCTTATCTTGTGTATTTTAGAGTATCCACTTTCACTTGTCTATGAACTGATATAAGCAACCCAGAAGTCCTTTACCGCGGACACGACTATTCGAATAGATGATGTTAACCCCGCAGGGGTGTACTTCTTCATACATGTTTCCACCACTTAGCGTCTGCACACGACATGTGCTCGGCAGACTTCAAGCGAAAGCCGACGTGGGTGTAGACCACGACCTACCTAAACACTCAAGTCTCTAGTCCAGGTTTATCGCCTATTCGGGTTCCATCCATGAGGAGATCCGGCCGGAGTTTCGCTCACAGCCCCAAACGATGTGAACAGGGTTCCCGAGACACCAAACGGGCGCCCGGTACACCGTGCCACGTGCCTACCGCATCACAGCCCACCCCTCCGGTCAGCGCTGCCCACGGCCTCCAGCATACTACAAACACCAGAAACTACTTGCAACTCCTGGACAGAGGACAAGGGTGAATAAGAAGTCGAGCGGGGTCATATTTCAGGGCCCAATGTATGGTAGTAGCTGAATCATGGATCACAAACACAGAGCTCAGTTCCTGAGGACG